>NC_058084.1:26320382-26605382 GCF_014858855.1 Bufo gargarizans | reverse complement strand
AAACAACTACTCCTGTGGAGGTGAGAGACGCTTCTTACTATACCGTGATATTGTCTGCTTCTGTTTTTTATGAATTTACTACTACTATAAATAATTTGTTGTTAGATCGATATCAATCGCCGAGGGCTGGGACCACCACCGATCAGGTCCCATCAGCGTAAAGACAACCTTTATTTTTGGTTTTAAAAGGAGTCTGGTGTCTGTCTTGGAAACTGAGCCAGCAAGTCACTAGAGGGCACATTGCGCATGCACAGCCGCCCTCCATTCATTTCTATGGGGCTGTCGAAAATAGCCGAGCATTGGCTCGGCTATTTCCATCGGCCCCATAGAAATTAATGAGAGCGGTGGCCACCCAAGCACGGAGCGCTCCCATTCATTTTTATGGGGATTTCGAAAATAGCCAGGCGCACCACTCGGCTATCTTCGACAGGCCAATAGGCTTGGTGGTGGCCGGACCTGGCACCGCCAGCCACCACTTTGCTGGCCTCGTGTTAGGCTTCATTTTAGAGATAGGTGTAGTCCCGCACCTATCAGAAAATGGGGGCATATCCTAGCGACATGCCACCATTGTCTGAGATGAGACAACCCCTTTAAGGTATCCCAGATCGACCATTTTGTTGATCTAGCCCAGCTGCTCCCACTTGAATCGAGGTCTGCTCCCCCCATCTTCATCTTCTCTACACCTCCAACACTCCTGACATCGGGAACCCGGTGCTTGAAATGTTGCTCAGGCGCATATCACCCATCTGTGCCACAGAAGGGAACAGACGGCGCAGACGCAAACAGATGGGTGTGGTGCGCCGGCGCAAGATTTATTATACTTCAGGAGTGGAGGGAGGAGCAGACCTCGATTCTAATGGGAGCGGCTGGGTTCCGAGGCCCAAGGGTGCTGTTGCTTGGGTTCCTTTCAGCTTATTTGCATATTGGAATAAAGATCTTTTTCGGGAGGAAACAAAGATCGATAGATCAACAAAAGGATACAGTAAATGTGTTCTACAGGGCACCGGGAGCGGTTTATAATGGGAAATGGTGGTGCCAGAATCCCTTTAAATAATAGATATTAAATAATTACATTTCCAAATATAAATATTTACATATTAGTAAGAAAACAGAGTAATTACTGTAACACACTGACATGTGCAGATTATCCGACTCCGCTGAAAGAGTCGCCGCCCAAAAAAAGCTGCAGTCAGATCAGGTGTGCAGGAAGGGGCTCTCACCGTCTGGGGGGGACGTGTGAGCAGGTGCTGAACCGAGCGGCAGCGACTCATCCATCGCTCAGCGCGGCATCACCTTACAGCGTGGAGGAGGGCGTCCGCCCTCAGCCCACTGCTCTCCACACCATGGCGGTCATTTATTAGGACGACGGTCTTAGTGACCCCTAAAGCTGGCGGTGGATCCACCAAAGTGTTGAAGAGGCGCTGGCCTCAGCCGAAAACAGCAGAAAAGGATGAATGAGAGGAGCCTGGCGGCCCGTCCCCTCCCCCGTCACACCCATTATTTTAGGAGTGAGCAGGGAAAAGTGTCAGACTGCAATCTGCAGTAATATAGGAGTATTTCTGGATAGTAAATGACCCCCATGTGCACACTGCCATCCGTACTGTGACCATCTCTCCTACCAGCCACCATCCCCCAACTCTCACACCAGCATCTACACATTGCTCTGTCATGATGCAGAAGATTGCATCTCCTGACCCTGCAGAGCATTACACACTGATGTATTATTACTCATCTCCCTGCAGCAAAGACTAACTAGACAGGCGCTGTGTTCTAATGACCTGCAGAGTGCACTGGGTGGTCTCCGGCATTTATAGGGTCAATAACATCATAAATCATCAGACTTTGTAGTAGAGGAACCTGGAGCGGAGGAGCGAGACCATCCTCAGGATCCGCCAGAGCCCAAGGGGTTAGGGTCTTACTTTTGTGAATATCTATCTCCTATCTATCTATCTATCTATCTATCTATCTATCATCTATCTATCTATCTATCTATCTATCTATCTCATATCTATCTATCTATCATCTATCTATCTATCTATCTATCTCCTATCTATCTATCTCATATCTATCTCTTCTATCTATCTCATATCTATCTCTTCTATCTATCTATCATCTATCTCATATCTATCTATCTATCTATCTATTATCTATCTATCTATCTCTCTATCTATCTATCTATCTATCTATCTATCTATCTATCCTATCTATCTATCTATCTATCTATCTATCACATATCTATCTATCCATCTATCTATCTTATATCTATCTATTATCTATCTATCTTATATCTATCTATCTATCTATCTAATATCTATCTCTTCTATCTATCTATCTATATCAGGCATCCTCAAACTGCGGCCCTCCAGCTGTTGCAAAACTACAACTCCCAGCATGCCCAAACAGCCTACAGGTATCAGCCTACAGCAGGGCATTGTGGGAGTTGTAGTTTTACAACCGCTGGAGGGCCGCAGTTTGAGGATGCCTGATCTATCTCATATCTATCTATCTATCTATCTATCTATCTATTATCTATCTATCTATCTATCTATTATCTATCTATCTCTTATCTATCTCTCTATCTATCTATCTATCTATCTATCTATCTATCTATCTATCTATCATCTATCTATCTGTCTCATATCTATCTATCTCCTATCTATCTATCTATCTATCTATCTATCTATCTATCTCCTATCTATCTATCTATCTATTATCTATCTCTCATATCTATCTACCTACATTCACAGACAGGTACAGATACACCCGCTCAGCACCACTACATTACACCGATTTCCCAACTTTGGAAAAGCTGAGAGAACACGATACACAATAGCAGCGACGATGGTTTTTACACTGATCCCCAGTCCACATGCTAAATGGCGGTCATCCTTAAAGAGCACCTGTCCCCGCTCCTGACTTCTGTTTTAGTAACTACTTGCATCCCCCATGTAATGATTCTGGAGCATCTTTTCTTCTGATACTCTGCTGTGCCCCCCTCAGACTGTGCAGGGACCCCCCATCTGGTAACACCTTTACTGCAGACCGCTGACAGATAGCAGAGGAATAACCGAGGTAGAATCGTACATGTTCACAGCGCTCCACAGTGGCTCGTCTGGTTCTGTTCCCGGCTCCACCTCAGGATCAACACTTGTAGTATTTGTACAATTAGACAGCACTCCAATTGGTTGGTGAGATAATTAGTGAATTTTAATCAGCCGGACCTGATGGTGCACAACAATACAATATGGCAACGTTTCGAGCTAAATTATAGCCCTTCATCAGGCCTGGTTGTGACCACCGGGGAACGCCAACGCTGGCGTTGCCATATTGTATTGTTGTGCACCATCATGTCCGGCTGAATAAAATTCACTAATTATCTCACCAACCAATTGGAGTGCTGTCTAATTGTACAAATACTAGAGGAATAATAGAGGAACGGCACAACATGGAGTCATAAGAATAGATGCTTCAGAATTGTTATTACTTGGGGAATGAAAGTATTTACTATAATAGACATGTCAGGAGAGGGGACAGCTCCTCCTCAAGTTAAATGGCGGCCGAGCATGCGCAGTACAGCTCCATTCATTGTCCATAGGACAGCTGAAGACAGTCGAGCTTTTCCAGAAGTGTGTGAAGATTTACTAAAGAGATTTTCCCATCTTACAAAGTGGCGCCATATCACTACGATTTGTCATCAGTTTATGATCATGGCCGCCAGAACGCCGAGTCCCCCACCTATCCTGAGAATAGAAGGCCGATAGCACTGATTCAGGTCTGTGCAGAGAATTGTGTGGGGCCCGCTGCACCGCTCCTGCAGTGATGTAACTGGAGCGCCGCTGTGCTGAGTACTTTCAAAGGTTGGATCCCTACCGATCATAAAATAATGGCGTAGAAATCAAATGTTTTAACTTGCAGATTTGTAATATTCTCCAGTGAAGATTCTCTAATAGAAAATATGGAAATATTCCTTAATCTAATAGCTACATAGCCTACATTACCCCTGCAGAGGTCCATTGGGTGTGTGTGGCCTTGTGCATGGTTTCACAGCCAGTAATGTAGAGTCTGCCTCCCCCTCACAAAAGTGGCTCCTCTAGTCTTCAACCCACCCTTTACAGGTATCTGGACTCCACTGCAGGGGAACCACCAGGCCTCCACCTCTTTCAGTAGTCTCTGTCCAGGTGCCAAAATTGTGGTTTTAACCATTGGGTTGAATGACCTATCCACACATGGAAAGCCACTGAACCCCACTAAGAGACCCGTAAAGGGAGATCTAAAATAGGTCTGTTCCATAGGCACCCAAGACCTTCCTCGAGGTTGAGCAAACCAGTTCACCACCCTCGACAAAAGAATGGCTTTCCCATATAGCTCTGGATCAGGCAGGCCTATCCCACCATAGTGCTTGGGTTTACTGAGAGTGGAATATGCTAGGCGTGCCCTCCTTCCTACCCATATAAAAGTCTAGATTCGCTGTTTCAATGTAGCATAATATGATCTCGGCACAGTGATGGGTAAGACCTGCTGCAGGTATGTCAATCTAGGGAGTATGAGTGATATGACAAAAATCTTCCTGCCAAACCAGGATAGCATGGAGATTTGTAGTGTGGAAATCTGATTTGTTATCAATTGTAAGAGAGAGGTATAGTTTAGCTGAAAAAGTGACGAAGGGTTGGGCCCTATTTTGACTCCAAGGTAAGTAATATAGGGGGTATCCCAGTTAAAGGGGGAGTTAGGTATCAGATCGTGTTTGACTGGGCTAGGAAGGTCTATGCTTAATACTGTGGAAGGGATTTTTTCATATTGAATTTAAAATTACTAAAAATACCAAACTTCAAAAAAGCAAAATTTAGCCAGTTAAGAGAGGCCATAGGCCTAACTAACTGGGACAAAAATAAAAATACAGCCACAAAATGGGATATTTTTAAAACCATCCTAAAATCTAATTGTGAGAGGTACATACCTTATGGGAATAAAAGGGTAAGGAACAAGAAAAAAACTATGTGGATAAATCGAACAGTAAAGAAAGCAATAAATGACACAAAGAAAGCATTTAAATCACTAAAACAGAGGAGAGCAAGGACGCACTGAAAAACTATAAGTAAAAAAATTGAATATGTAAAAGACAAATAAAAGCAGCCAAACTAGAGACCGAGAGATTCATTGCCAAAGAGAGTAAAAGTAACCCTAAAATGTTCTTCAATTATATAAATGGTAAGAAGTATAAATCTGAAGGTGTCGGCCCTCTACAGAGTAATGTGGGGGGAATTGCAGAGAGCGATGAGGAGAAAGCAAAGCTATTAAATATTTTTTTTTCTCCATTGTATTCACTGAGGAAAATAAACTGTCAGATGAAATGCAGAATGTAAATTTTCCATAGTGCCCCAGTAAAAAGTACAGCAGCGTCTTAAAAAGATAAAAATAGACAAATAGCCTGGACCAGATGGCATACACCCCCGTATCCTAAGGGAATTAAGTAATGTCATAGCCAGACCCTTATTTCTGATATTTAAGGACTCTATAATGACAGAGAGTGTTCCACAGTATTGGCGCATAGAAAATGTGGTGCCAATGCGTCCATGTGAGAACGAGACAAAGGAGCAAACGGCGATATCACAATATTCAAAAAGGGTCCGAAAACAGAGCCCAGAAACTAATGTCTGTCGTGGGTAAACTGAAGGTTTTCTAAGAGAGGCTATCTTGGAGTATCTCAATGAAAATAAGCAAATCACGCCATATCAGCATGGCTTCATGAGGGATCGGTCATGTCAAACTAATTTAATCAGTTTCTATGAGGAGGTAAGTTCTAGACTTCACTGCGGCGAATCAATGGATGTCGTATATCTGGACTTCTCCAAAGCATTTGACACTGTACCGCTTAAAAGGTACATAAAAAGTATATAAAGTATATAAATACTATGACCGTATACCCTCCGAGAGCGGGCCATATGTCCCGGAGCGGCATACATCGTGCGCACGGGAGCGCACAGCATCATAGGTTACTATGATGCTGTGCGTATCGGGCCACCTGCGGGAATATTGTCCCGCACTCATATGATATTATGAGTGCGGGACAATAGCCCCGCGGGCGGCCCGATGCGCACAGCATCATAGTAACCTATGATGCTGTGCGCTCCCGTGCAGCAGGGCAACCCAGAGAGAAGGAAGGGACAGTTCCTAGGTGTCCCTGCCTTCTAGATCGCTACATACACATGCGCTTCCTGTCCCGGGCCGGTGATCATGTGACCGCCGGACCGGAGATTGCAGGAGCTGTCGGGTCTTTCACAGACCTCGATCAGCCCTGCACCGAGGCTGTACAGCGCAGTATTATGCTGTACAGCCTCTCTGGGGGGGGGGGGGTCGTATTTCCCCTGTAACTGAGGCTACTATGGAGAAATCAATAATAATAAAATAAAAAAAGTGAAGGTAAATGTTCCCCAGAGGTCTTGTATGACCTTATGGGGTATGCAAAGTGTAAAATAAAATAAAAATAAAACAATAAAGTGTTAAAAAAAAAGGTTTCACATGTAAAAAAATAAAAATCCCTAGGATAGGACATCAATATCAGATCAGAGGGCGTCCGACTCACTGTTCAAAGAGGCCTCAGCGCCCTGTGAGCACTTAGGCCTCTTCCTAGGCCAGTGACGTCACATTTATCGGTCACGTGGCTGAGGTGCAGCTCAGGCCCATTCAAGTGAATGTGGCTGAGCTGCGATAACAAACATGGCCACTACACAATGTACAGCGCTGTGCTTGGTACGCTGAGAGGAGGTCGCTGCGCTCACCAGAAATCTGGTAAGTACAGTGGTCTCTTCGAATAGATGATCGGTGGAGGTGCTGGGTGTCCTGAGGATGGGCCATCAATATCAAATTCCCAGAGAACCCTTTTGAAGTCAGGTTTGCAGGAGTTGGTTTGTACTTTTGCACCAAATTTATCAAATGTCATCTCCTGTTTGTTAAACACATCTTAAAACTTAACACTTTTGTCTAGAAATTCCACTCCAGTTTTTTTCCGCCACTGCCTTCCTGGAGTGACCTATGACTTTTTGTGGGCACTTAGAAACCTGCATTATTGATGGCAGTGCTTGTTAACATCCCCCCCGCCCCCGGTCACTACAACATATTCCCTGATCAAAATGAAGACATCCAAACTAGTTTTTGTCTTTCTGCAGCTGGGCGATTGCACCTCACGGGTCTGACAGTTGAATTCGCACTGACCTCGGTGGTGATTTATAATCCATAAACAACTTCTTTAGGCCGCATTCACTCATATTTTCGGTCCGATCTGTATTTTTTGCTGATTGCATGTGGATTAATTTCTATGGGTCCGCAAAAAAATGCAGACAACACAGGGATGTTATCTGTGTACTGTCCGCCTCCACAAGGGCATGCCACAAATTATAGAACGTGTCCTATTCTTGTGCATTTTGCAGACAACAATAGGCATTTTGACAATGGGGCCTGCAGAGAGTGTCGCATGGCCAGTATCGGTATTTTGAGGGGAAAATAAAATACATACAGTCGTCTGCAGGAGGCTTTAGGAAAAGTGTCCATTCTGAGTTGATTTTTCTGAGTTTCAGACTGGGGTTCCCAGTGCCCACCAGTGAAATTAATCCTGGGGGCCCACTCTACAACTATATGCAAATACTGCAGGCAGTAGCAAAATAGTCCAGATGATTGATTACCGGGGTCCCTGCAGCAATTTTGAGAAAGCAGGTCCCTGGGTAAAGAGGATACTGACTGGTCTGCGTCTGTAACTAGAAGTCATCTCAGCCATCTGATGCATCTATATTAAGGATGAGCAAATCGATTCCAATGGTTTGAGAATTCATCCCTGAATTTCCCAAAAAGCTTGAACCTGATTTTTTTGTGATTCGTTTCAGGTGAATTATAGAGAGAGAAAGAGAAGCCAGAGGAACATTGCCTAGCCTACTATAGTCATCATGTATATCAACTGGTTTCCATAATAGAAATAGTACCTATCCAGAGTTCGGCCCAAGGTCTCTCAACTAGAAACGCTGGTTCTATCTGTTTTGCCCTGCTAAAGGGCTTTTGTGTTAAAAGAGCTAGTTGCAGATGTGAGGCTGGCTTAGCTATTTTACTAGTTTTGCTATATAAGTATGTTTGAAAGGCTTAGCTATGATGTCACAGTTGGGAGTAGTGAGCCCTAGTAACCACCCGCACCACTGTCCCTACTTACTTGCATGACTGCCCTCAGCAGCAGGCCACAACTGGATGTCAGTCCCTGCTTAACTGAGTGCTGGAGTTTAAAGAGAGACACCGAGGAGAAAACATGTCAGGCAGACACAAGGGACACACAGATAAACAGAACCAGAATGCACAAAGTCAGATGGACCAGGTCAGAACTAGTAGACAGCAAAATCAGAAGACAAGGAGTAGTAAAATACCAAGCCAAAGTCAAAACACGAGCGGTCAAGTCAGGGTCCAAAACATCAGACGAAAGCAGATCCAAATCCAAGCCAAGGTCATACCTGGAGAACAATCACAGCGTGGCTAGTCAGAAGCAGAACCAAGAACCAGGGAACGCAATGCCAAGATGCCAGCTGATGAGGTAAACACCTTATACACAGGCAACTGTGGAAGCATCCATGAGAGACACCCGGGAATCGGGATGACGTGATCCATGTGATGTCATTAAGCAGGAAGTGCTGGTGTTTGCCCGGCACTCCTGTACATGGTGTTCCGGCCTGGAAATCATGGATACCGGATGCCGGCGGCACTGCCTGCTAGCGATTGTGCCTGATGGCGTTCCTGGCATTGCAAATGACTGCAAGGATATGCTGCAGTATGGGAAGGACTGGGGGCCCACCCTTGCTCGGGGGCCCACCGGGAGATTCACCTATTCCTAAGCCTGCTACTTGTGTATATGCCAATCATCAGAATGACGCTGCGCATGTGACAGGGTACAGATTATCATTTTTGAAACACTCATCTGTAAAATGGTTCTCCTTGACAGTTTACGATGTTACCCAGCGGGACATTGTTAAAGGGGTTGTCTCACCTCAGACATTGGTGGCACATCGCTCACTGAAAGTGAAGGAGAGCAGCCACGCATGCGCAGAGTTTTTTCATTAATTTCTATAGGACTGACGGAAATAGCCAAGTCAATGCTCGACTTAAAATATCAATGGAGTGTGACCACGTATGCGCAGCTGGCCACCGTTCACCTCCGGGGTCCCGTACTGGGGGTAGTAGAGGGTCCCAGAGGTGGCGATTTGCCATCCATGCCTGAGATGATAAACTCGTTTAACTAGTTCTTTACCTTTCCCGTCTACAGCTTCAATCGTATTCTGTGCAATAAAATGAGAATTTACTGCGCATGAGATTTACTTCTGAAGATTTCTCTGTAGAAGAGATAAGAATATATTATGTGCAGGTTTCATGTGTTACTTGTGGAGTTTGCCAACCATCTCTGAGGTCTTGGCAAAAGACAAGTAATGAACTCGCCCTCCCATTCTAGAGGACAGATTTATCCAAACTGGTGGAGAGGGAAACTGGCTTAGTTGTCTCTGGCAATCAATCAGATTCCACCTTTCATTTTTCAGAGCTCCTTTAAAAATGAAAGGTGGAATATGATTGGTTGCCAGGATAATACTCAATTTACTTAAAGTGGTTATCTCATGACTACATGTAAAAAAATGAAAATCAGACATCATAAAGTACATGACGATCTAATCCTAACAAAGCTAGAACCAGCCCTGTACCTCACCTGGACCCAGAGATCTCCACGTTCATTGCTCTGTTAGATTTATATCAAGCTGGCAGCTCAAGGGAGTGTCCTTTCTGCTGCAGCAAAGGGGGTGTGCCCATTCTCCTGCATCTCTCTCCCTATTACAGCTCAGGAGGCAGTTGAAGGATGAAACTGAGCATGTGCGGCCTTCTCAGTTTGCTGGACAAATAACAAAAAAGAACAAACAGCAGGTGGCGCTATACAGATACATTTTATTATATAACTCAGTGGTTATACTAAATGTTTTAATTACATGCAATCTCAAAAGTATTCAGATCTAGTTGCTGTTTTAAAAACTGTAGAATATTTTTCATGGACAACCCTTTTAATGTCTTGCACAAATCACCAGCACTTTCTGTATAAATTGTGTGAAGAGACAAATCAGTGGTTTATTTTGTGTGTTTGACCGTTTTCAGCTCTTCTCTCTTACATTATCTCTGCCTCCCGGTTTACAGCTCTGACTTGTTCCTCTCCCGGGGGTCACAACTGCAGAGCATTTTCGCATGCAATATTCACATCTGTGCCTTCCACATCACAACACATTGGATTCCTATTATTAATATTGCATTTTTGGAAAATATAATGTTATTCTTGCAGAAGCTGTCTCCGTGGTAGACCTGTTTAAAGAAGCCAATCATCACGATACCCTAATAGAGTTATAATAGGGGTTTAAAAGGAAGGGGGGGGGGGGTTGAAAACAAAGTAATGGTTCTGTGGAGTGATGATCCCTCTCAGCCAGTCAGCAACTCAGAAAGACCATTACCATGCCATCTATGCTCCATTAAGTTATTTAAAGGGGTCTTCTGGGATTCAGTGGGGGTCTCTCACGTAGCACCCCCATGATCAGCTATATAGGGCAGCTTCCACACCGGAAATTGTACAGTGGATGGAAAGTTCCGTCCACTGTGTAGTCTCCACTGCTGGCATACTGCAGCTCAGCTCCTATTCACCTGAATGGGAACAGAGCTGCAGTACCCCAGCATGGCCACTACACAGTGGGCGGTGCCTTCTGCATACGACTTCATCAGTTTTTGGTGGGTCCTACTGTAGGGGTACCTCAGGGGGGTCTCTTCAAATGCGACATGGCACCTGAAAACCATTGCAGCCCTCCAAAAGCCAAATGGTGCTCCTTCCCTTCTGAGCCCTGTCTTTGCCCATAAAGTTTAGAACTATATATGGCTTATGGTTGTATTCAGGAAAAATGGGTAACAAATTCTGGGGTCCCTTTTCTCCTGTTACCCCTTGTAAAAATGAAAAATTTGGGGCTAAAGCAACATTTTATTGGAAAAAATTAAAATTTTATTTTCACAGCCATGTCTCTAAATCCTATAATACACCTGTTATGTCAAAGCTCTCATTACACACCTCTAAAAAGTTACTTGAGGAGTCTAGTTTCCAAAAGGGGGTCAATTGTTGGGGGTTTTCACTGAAGGGGTATCTCAAGGTCTTCTCAAATGCTACGTGGCACCCAAAAAGCATTCCTGCAAATTCTGCCCTCCAAAAGCCATATGGCACTCCTTCCCTTCTGAGCCCTGCCGTGTGCCCATACGACAGTTTATGACCACATATGGGATATTTCTGTAAGCTGCAGAATCAGGGTAATCAATATTGAGGTTTGGTTTGCTGTTAACCCTTGCTGTGTTACAGGAAAAAATGGATTAAAAAAGAAAATCAGTAAAAAAGGGAAATTTTTAATCACTAACTTTCAATAATTTTTTTGAGGGGTGGTGTTTCTAAAATGGGGTAACTTATGTGAGGTTTCTATTATGTAAGACCCTCAAAGAGACTTTAGAACTGAATTGGCCCTTAAAAAAGTCAGTTTGGAAAATTTTATTGAAAATTAAAAAAATAGCTTTTAAAATTCTAAGCCTTCTAACATCCTAAGGCCTCCTGCACACGAACTTGTGCGCCCCATGGCCGTGCTGCGGCCCGCAAAATGGTGTGTAGGCCTAGCCTTAAAAGCAGAGAAATTCATATTTAATAAAAAAAAGCCTATTTTTCCAAATTTTCCGTACATTTCAGATTTATTTTTAATAAATAAAGGTAAAACCTATCGACCCAAATTTACCTTTAACATAAAGTACGATGTGTCACGAGAAAAGAATCTCAGAATCATTTTGATACATAAAAACATTCCAACGTTATTATCACATAAAGTGACACATGTCAGATTTGCAAAATTAGGCTGGATCCTGGAGGTGAAAATTGGCTGTGCCTGGAAGGGGTTAAAGAAATAAATGGTTTGCATTCATTAGGTTGTATGCAAACTTCTGGCCGCATCAGAATAGTGAATAAATTAGATGTAGAATGCATTGAATGCACTTAGCACCAGATGAAGGCACCACATGGGGATCCATAGAGGGAATGGTTGATATAAAAAAAAGTGCAAAATGTGAATTTGTTTGTAGACTATAAGTCCACCGCGCTATGAAAACGACTTATATTGTTAATTATAATGTCAACACATCCTTATATACGTAAAACAGAGAAAACCCATGGGTTATGAGAGTGGTAGCATTGGCAATACTGGTATCCATTAATTAGAACATCCTTAAATCCTGGCACAGATCCGCTTTTCCATCAGCAGTATGTTGACTTGTTGTTATGCTGCCAGTACTAGGTAAATCGCAGACATCGCAGATTTTCAGCTCACAATCTGTTGATTGATGCATAATATACAATGCAAACCAATGTGCTAATATATGCATTGCTAATCCAAGTCAATAAGAGTTCAATATGGCAAAGCACTGAGCAATAATGAACTTACCGTCATAGCAATAATCCGAGGCAGGCGGGTTCATGGACGCATTAACATTCTGGTTCTAGATAAATTCTAGACATTGCTACAAGGGACACATTAATATTCCAGTGATATAGTGAACACAGACAGAGAGACTCTGAGGGCAATCACAATCTTACTTGGCATCTCTGTGCCAACAAAGACATTTTTTGCAAGGCTTTGACATTATTACTGCCCCAGAGGTGACATTGTGAGATTGTTTTGTTTCTTCAGTTTTGAAGATCCATAGACACGTTTGGCTCAGAGGAAAGTCACTATTATAAAATGTTAATATTATGATATTTCTTGACGACTTCCCTTCATCATAATGTTGAACAATGCCACTATTGGGTGTGGACCTTAGGGTCAAATCTAAGGGTGTTATCCTGGCAGAACCCTGGTATTCACTAAACAGGGATCTGGACTTTGCTGTGGAGAAGCCACCAGGCCGCTACCTCTTGAGATAGTCCTGGTGTAATTGGCGGCTGACCCACAGGGGACAGTGACGCTGAGAGGTCAGGCAATATGTGTAGTCTGGAGACAAGCTGAGGTCAGGACAGACAGTGTACCGAGAGACCGGGCAAGTCCGAGGTCAGTGCAGGAGGCAATGGAGCAATACGAGGAACAAGCAAAGGTCAGGGCGGGTAGCGGAGAGTCAGAGCCAGGAATCAGGCAGGAATCTGGTACAGACATAGTCAAACCTTAACTGGTAACTAGAGACTAGGAACCTAAAGCTCAATCACTCTCCCCTTGGGGAATAGGCCTTAGGTACCACAGTGAGGCCAGCCATAGTCCTGTAGCAGACCAAGAGACCTTTCCATAGGGTGAAGCACACAGGACACAGCCTGCAGAAGACACCACACGTGCTGGCGTTGACTAGCAGCAGAGCGGGACCGGACTGCCGGTAATATGAGAGGGTAGCAGTAGGACGCCAGCGCCACATATACACTCACCTAAAGAATTATTAGGACACCTGTTCTATTTCTCATTAATGCGATTATCTAGTCAACCAATCACATGGCAGTTGCTTCAATGCATGTAGGGTTGTGGTCCTGGTCAAGACAATCTCCTGAACTCCAAACTGAATGTCAGAATGGGAAAGAAAGGTGATTTAAGCAATTTTGAGCGTGGCATGGTTGTTGGTGCCAGACGGGCCGGTCTGAGTATTTCACAATCTGCTCAGTTACTGGGATTTTTACGCACAACCATTTCTAGGGTTTACAAAGAATTGTGTGAAAAGGGAAAAACTTCCAGTATGCGGCAGTCCTGTGGGCGAAAATGCCTTGTCGATGCTGGAGGTCAGAGGAGAACGGGCCGACTGATTCAAGCTGATAGAAGAGCAACGTTGACTGAAATAACCACTCGCTACAACCGAGGTATGCAGCAAAGCATTTGTGAAGCCACAACACGCACAACCTTGAGGCGGATGGGTTACAACAGCAGAAGACCCCACCGGGTACCACTCATCTCCACTACAAATAGGAAAAAGAGGCTACAATTTGCACGAGCTCAGCAAAATTGGACTGTTGAAGACTGGAAAAATGTTGCCTGGTCTGATGAGTCTCGATTTCTGTTAAGACATTCAAATGGTAGAGTCCGAATTTGGCGTAAACAGAATGAGAACATGTATCCATCATGCCTTGTTACCACTGTGCAGGCTGGTGGTGGTGGTGTAATGGTGTGGGGGATGTTTAATGGGCACACTTTAGGCCACTTAGTGACAATTGGCCATCGTTTAAATGCCACAGGCTACCTGAGCATTGTTTCTGACCATGTCCATCCCTTCATGACCACCATGTACCCATCCTCTGATGGCTACTTCCAGCAGGATAATGCACCAGGTCACAAAGCTCAAATCATTTCAAACTGGTTTCTTGAACATGACAATGAGTTCACTGTACTAAAATGGCCCCCACAGTAACCAGATCTCAACCCAATAGAGCATCTTTGGGATGTGGTGGAACGGGAGCTCCGTGCCCTGGATGTGCATCCCTCAAATCTCCATCAACTGCAAGATGCTATCCTATCAATATGGGTCAACATTTCTAAAGAATGCTATCAGCACCTTGTGGAATCAATGCCACGTAGAATTAAGGCAGTTCTGAAGGCAAAAGGGGGTCCAACACCGTATTAGTATGGTGGTCCTAATAATTCTTTAGGTGAGTGTATACCAAGTATATGCTCAAGTGTCCATCTAATGGTATCAGCAGTCTGAAGGGGCCACAGCACTCATGTGAGCACTGCACTCCCTTCAATGCTACCAGCACGCCGTCTCCCTTGTGTAATTCCAGCTGTGCATCCCATTCATGTGAACGGGGAGGAAGCTGTAGCTACACTGCAACAAGGGAGACAGAATGCAGGTAAACATCGCAGAGGACACAGTGCTTGCTCCTTCAAATAGCTGATCGGTGGGGGCCCGGAAGTGGGAGGTGGACCCCCACCTATCTGATACAAAGAAATGATTCACATTTGCATCAATTTGCATGATGCACTTTTGCATTGGTTTGAAAAATTTACTTAAAAAAATGGGCCCGTTGAATGGATCTGAACATAAACCAAAGGTAGATTCTTCAACAGGACTCTAAACGTATAAATGTAAATAAATCCATGTAACACGCAGAGTGGACCCGCTGTGCCTAGTAACTGGTTTGGCTTTGGGCTAAACCTAAGGGCGTTGTCCTTTTGGTCTCCTGGAATTTACCAACGAACCCCTGTACAGGGATTCTGACTTCACTGCAGGAAATCAGACAGGCTGCTACCTCCTGGAGTAGTCCCAGTGTAGTCTGCAGCTGACGCACGGGTATCCGAGAAAGCAATCCAAGGTCAGAGCAAGCAGCGGAGAATCAAAGTTGAAAAACAGGCAAGGTTCATACACGGGCAGAAAAAGTACACCTTCACTAGGGCTAGTGAACACTAGAATACCTAAAGCTCAGGGTACTTTCACACTTGCGGCAGGACGGATCCGACGGGCTGTTCACCATGTCGGATCTGTCCTGCGGCTATTTCGCCGTGCCGCCGGACCACAGCTCCGTCCCCATTGACTATAATGGGGACGGGGGCGGAGCTCCGGCGCAGCACAGCAAAAGCCGTCGGACTAAAAAGTCGGACATGCAGTACTTTTTAGTCCGGCAGCTTTCGCCGCGCACCGCCGTGCTGTGCCGGAGCTCCGCCCCGTCCCCATTATAGTCAATGGGGACGGAGCGGCGGCACGGCGAAATAGCCGCAGGACGGATCCAACATGGTGAACAGCCTGTCGGATCCGTCCTGCCGCAAGTGTGAAAGTAGCCTTAGGCGAGGAGGTGAAACCACCAGCCCAGCTAAATAGAAAGGCTGATCAGCACCTTAGTCAGCAGCTGGACAGTGAGCGAGAGAAATGGATTAACCCTAGCAGTGCTGTAGAATAGCTTACTGAGCACCAGACCAAATACACACAGGGTGAGTGGGGCGATGGCTGCGAATGCCTGGGAAAGCCGGACTGCAGCCGACCCGCCGCCAGCCTAACAATGCACTATTATTAGTATTATCATCAATATAGAAGTGCAACACTCTGAAACACCATCATAACAATCTTAGGCGACTTTCACACAAGTGTTTTTGCTGGATCCGGCAGGGTTCAGCAAAAACGCTTCCGTTACTAATAATACAACCGTCTGTATCCGTTATGAACAGATCCGGTTGTATTATCTGTAACATAGCCAAGACGGATCCGTCATGAACACCATTGAAAGTCAATAGAGGACGGATCCGTTTTCTATTTTGTCAGAGAAAACGGATCCTTCCCCATTGACTTGCGATGTGGGTCATGGCGGATCCGTCTTGCTCCGCATCCCAGGACGGAAAGCAAACCGCAGCGTGCTGCTCTCCGGTATGGGAACGCAACCAAACGGAACGGAATGCATTTTGGAGCGCTCCGTTCTGTTCAGTTCCGCTTTGTCCCTATTGACAAGGAATGGGGACAAAACTGAAGCGTTTTTTTTCCGGTATTGAGACCCTATGACTGATCTCAATACCAGAATATATTAACGCTAGTGTGAAAGTAGCCTTAAAAGTACATGAGAAAAAAGCTTATTTCTTAATTTTCTATATATATTTTTTTATTTGAAACATTTTGCGATAAAAAAATTAAATAAAGCCACAACCACATATATGAGAAATCTCTTCACTGCGTATATACGGTAACGAACATTTCTAATCTTTCACAGACCTTTCAGATCTCATGAAGATTATTCAAGGAGAACGCCCCCTAATTAAATTAAACATCTCCTTCACTTTATGTCCTCAGACTGACGTTAAGGTCATCTGGTTATTTACGATCTTCTACCATCTTAAGAAGGTTTACTCATAAAAGGAGATCCATAAATCACAGATCACAGACAGATAGACCGTATATGAACCGTTAGTCCCATAGTGATCTATTAGGATTTTACCTACAGCTATCAGCATGGGCTTTGTTAATGTTTACTAAAACTTTGCTTTTATTTCGATTTGCTATTAATAATCAGTCATTAAGAAATTGATTTAAAACCTCCAGCTAGTCACTCCGTTACTTCTATCCGGATAGTGAATGTTCCAACTAATAAGTCATAACTAGGATGGATACAATGTTACCCTACTGGCTGCGCGCTGCCAGTTTACATCGGGGACAATGTTTCAGGTGCATATCGTACTATCCATTCTAGTCTGGTAGCGTATACATAGGTATTCCTAACTTGGTGCGTCGCTGTGTTAAAACTACTAAGGCCTCTTTCACACTTGCGTTGTCCGGATCCGGCGTGTACTCCACTTGCCGGAATTACACGCCGGATCCGGAAAAACGCAAGTGAACTGAAAGCATTTGAAGACTGATTCGTCTTCAAAATGCGTTCAGTGTTACTATGGCAGCCAGGACGCTATTAAAGTCCTGGCTGCCATAGTAGTAGTGGGGAGCGGGGGAGCTGTATACTTACAGTCCGTGCGGCTCCCGGGGCGCTCCAGAGTGACGTCAGAGCGCCCCATGCGAATGGATGACGTGCCATGCGATCACGTGATCCATGCGCTTGGGGCGCCCCTGACGTCACTCTGGAGCGCCCCGGGAGCCGCACGGATGGTAAGTATACTGCTCCCCCGCTCACCACTACACTTTACCATGGCTGCCAGGACTTTAGCGTCCCGGCAGCCATGGTAACCATTCAGAAAAAGCTAAACGTCGGATCCGGCAATGCGCCGAAACGACGTTTAGCTAAAGGCCGGATCCGGATCAATGCCTTTCAATGGGCATTAATTCCGGATCCGGCCTTGCGGCAAGTCTTCAGGATTTTTGGCCGGAGCAAAAAGCGCAGCATGCTGCAGTATTTTCTCCGGCCAAAAAACGTTCCGGTCCTGAACTGAAGACATCCTGATGCATCCTGAACGGATTTCACTCCATTCAGAATGCATTAGGATAAAACTGATCAGGATTCTTCCGGCATAGAGCCCCGACGACGGAACTCTATGCCGGAACAGAACAACGCAAGTGTGAAAGAGCCCTAAGCGACGCACCAAGTTAGGAATACCTATGTATACGCTACCAGACTAGAATGGATAGTACGATATGCACCTGAAACATTGTACCCGATGTAAACTGGCAGCGCGCAGCCAGTAGGGTAACATTGTATCCATCCTAGTTATGACTTATTAGTTGGAACATTCACTATCCGGATAGAAGTAACTGAGTACCTTAAAGGGGTTATCCCATCATAATGATCACTGTTAAATCTGTTAATGATTTGACAGTGATCATTTTTGTAAATATACTTTATTAACAAATCCCCACCGTTTAGGCTAAAATTCATCCCCACTTACCTGATTGTTGTGGCTCGGTCTCCCCTGGTTACGACCATTGTTCTTCTCCAAAAGCCGGAAGGTCGCGCTTGCCCAGAAGACGACTCCTTTTCTCCCGGCCGGTCCGCTCGCTGTTCTGAACGCGCACGCTGCCGCGCATGCGCGACAGTGACTTCTTCCCAACCAGAATAGTACAGAGCTGCGAACGCGCACGCCAGCTCTGTAGGAATAAGTCACCATTGCGCATGCGCGGCGGCGTGCGCATTCAGTCCAGCGCGCGGCACGGCCGGGAGAAGACTTCAATCAAGATGAAGCCCGCCCCCAGCCAGAATCCAGGAAGTGAACGCGCGGTGGCAGCAGGTAAGTATGAAAACGCTTAGTGGGATAACCCCTTTAATGACTGAGTATTAATAGAAAATCAAAATAAAAGCTAAGTGTTAGTGATACTTAGGCCTAGTTCACACGAACGTATGGCTTTTATCGTTTTCTGCTGTCCGTTTTTCATGAATCCGTTGTTTTGCTTTTTGTTTCCGTTGTGTTTCCGTTTCTGTTCCGTTTTTCCGTTATGGCATATACAGTATACAGTAATTACATAGAAAAAATTGGGCTGGGCATTACATTTTCAATAGATGGTTCTGCAAAAAACTGAACGGATACGGAAGACATACGGATGCATTTCCGTATGTGTTCCGTTTTTTTTTTTTGCGGACCCATTAACTTGAATGGAGCCACGGAACGTGATTTGAGGGCAATAATAGGACATGTTCTATCTTTCAACGGAATGGAAAAACAGAAATACAGAAACAGAATGCATACGGAGTACATTCCGTTTTTTTTTGCGGAACCATTGAAATGAATGGTATACGGACTGTATACAGAACGCAAAAAAACGACCTGTACACTCGCAAAAAAAACGTTGGTGTGAAATAGGCCTTAGGTGTAGGAATAAGTGGTGTCAAACAGTCCTCACGGACACTAGTAGTAGTAATACAAAAAGTATAAACACTGCATCCTCCCCCACTAGGGAAAAAATATTAGTGATTATTGTTAATGTTGACACTTTTCCATCGGGTTTCCATTGCTTTTGGATGATTAGAATATATTCCACAGAGAACACAGAGGTGATACATAGCAGATTGTGGGGATCATCTATTCCAGTGGATGGTTTATAAATTGTGGCAAATAAGTGCTTCAAAAACTGAAATGTGCATAAAGACATAGGGGGTCATTTACGAACAGATACACGCCATTTTTGTGACATATATATGGCACAGATTCTGTCCCATGCCATGTTGCGGAAGAATCTGCGACTTATTCCCCGCTTATGCCAGGTCTAAAAAAGGGGGTGAGGTGCAGGCGGGGACGGCTCTCATTCATCTTTTTAACGCCTGATTTGGTTGTAGAAAATGGTCTAAATGTAAGGAAGGAAGCTGTCTTACATTTAGAAACAATGGTGGATATGCCGAAGTTATGTAGAGGCCTGACACTAAATCAATTTTTCTGCCTGTGTACTGACTTCTGCCTGATTCCTGCACTCTTTACTGCCAGACCTGACCCATGCCTGTTCACCATACTGCCCCTGCCCTGAACCTCTGGACTCTTCCTTGGATTCACACGAACTGTGCCAGCTCCGACTTTCTCTCTGTCTTCTGACTATGTGTATTGCCTGACCCATTGAGGCGTTGTCATGCCCTGTTCGGACGGTCTGCGGAGGTCTGTCAGATTGGCAGCACGTGTCTAATCATTTGTTTTGTTTTGGTATCGTGCTGGATCCGCCTTCCTTCAGGTGCTCTGGGTGGGGTCATTGGCTTAAATTGCTTTCACTCCCAGAGGGCCGCGCGGGTTATAGAATTCAGTCTGGCCTTGGATTCAAGGAAGGAAGGATTTTCTGTTCCAGCTCAGATAAGTTTGGTTTCTGTTATTTGCGGTCTAGGCTGTTTGTGTGTCTTCTGCCCCTTCTCCCCTTTCACCATCTCAGGGATTCTAGGGTATTTGCAGTCCAGGCACGAGGACACATTATTCCTACCTTCAAGGTCTGAATGTGGGCTTAGCAGCGTAGGGAGAGAAGTCAGGGATTTGCTAGGAGGTGACCTTTCCCCAGCATTTCGCCTAGATACTTGTTTATTTGGTTGTCTGTGTATCTGAGATCCAGTCCGCCGTGACAGGCGTGCATCGGTGTCTCTAATCCTCGTGGGTCAACTGCAAACCACACGAAGACTACTCCAATAGGTAGCATCCTGGTGTGTTCCCTGTAGCGAAGACCAGATCCCTGTAAAGGGGTTAAAGGGTGAATACCAAGAGCCACCAGGAAATGCCCTCAGGTTTAGTCCCAAGCCAAATCTGTTGGTTGGCACAGTGAATCCACACCCACTGGTTGTTACATGGACAAGTGCGAAATTAGCGCGTACAGATGTCATAGGCCACTTAGAACCACTCTCCATGTGCCATATCAAGCCATCAATTTTGCTCTGGTAGACTTAACTGAATGGCCACCATTTACTGCTATGGTACATTGAGATGTATAGCTTGCCAAAGCAGGTTTCGGAAGCCTGATTCAAATTAAAGGGGTTTACTGTAAAATGAGAATTTCTTTGTCTTTAAAAGAACACTAAACCTAGTAATAAATTATAATGAACAGTAGGTAATTTTGTCCCCATTGTTATTTAGTTTGTAGCATTTTTTGGGTGATTTGAAACAGTCTTCTGCAGTACACAAGGGTTAATCTCCTGTTGTTCTATTTCATCTTGGCTGACTGATGGGGTGGGGCATAAACAAGGGGGCGTGGCCCAATAATCTTTTTTTTTCTACTGCACGCGCCACAGCGGGGAGGCTCCTGCTTCAGCCAGTTGTGTTTCAGTCCGACACACATGTCTGAAGAAAGAAAGAGATGAAGAGAAGAATCGCTGGCATATTTTTTTCTTTTGTTAATTTCCTCTGTGTAGTGTTCCTTAAAGGGGAAGTGTCATCTCAGACTATTATGACATATCACGCCGGTTACAAGAAAAAGGATCCAAGAACTTGTACATGTCTATACATTTTGATAAAGGGCTAGTGTAGCCTGAAACGCGTCAACGTTTTTATCTGCACTGTGTCCTGACATGAAATAAAGATTCCGGTTTTATAAATACGGCAGTGCTGGATCTTTTTTCTTGTATTTGGTTGGCATTACGCCTCACTGTGACATGCCTGTTCCCAAGTATTTGTGAAGTCCTGCCTCTGAGAACGTAATCTATCTCCAGAATGGGCCTTCAAAAGTGAAGGAGATGGCACCGCGCAACATTAATTTCTACCGAAGTTCCGAAGATAAGCGAGTGCGCTAAGCTGTTTTCGGAAGTCCTACAGAAATGAATGAAAAGCACACCACGCCAGCGAGGACACTGCTTCGCTCAGTCCCATAGAAATAAATGGAGGACGGTTGAGCATGCCTGGCTGCTCTCTGCCTACTTCGGAGTTCAGTTCTGGGGATAGGGGTGGGTTATATGCCACCAAAGTCCAAGATGAGACAACCACTTATAGACTCTTTAATTGCTCCTTTAAAGGGTTTGTCAGGTTTCTGACATTGATTATGTATCTTTAGGATAGGTCATCAATATCAGATCAGCGGGGGTCCAGCGGGGGTCCGACTCCTGGCATCCCTGCCGATCAGCTGTTTGAAGAGACCACGAGCGTTGCGTTCTCTTCACTGTTTTCCTGCTTGCCATCGACTTTGCAGTGTCGGTGCTGGATAATTACAGCTCCTCTGTCCCATTCACTTGGATGGGACAGAGCGTATTGACAACTGTTCCTTCCAATTCAAGTGAATAGGACTGAGGAGCTGCAGTTACACCCGATTCTGAGCAGGTAAACGGTCAATAGCCTCTTCAAACAGCTGATTGGCAGGGAGTTCCGGGAGTCGGACTGTTATCACCTGAGGATAGGTCATCAATATCGGGAGCCGGAAAACCCCTTTAATAAGATGACCAGCTGTAAAGAAAATACATAAATAAATAAATAAATATTTCGTTGCAATGAGAAATGAAAGGAACCGGCAATTTTTAATGACACATCTTGGAAAATCTCGAACCAGATGAAGAAGTAAGAAGGTTCCTGTACTCGATGACTGATTGCTGGTAGTTTATAATGAAAAAATAAATCTCTTCCCAAATAAACCACATTTTCTGTTGCCTGGAAAAAAGATGGCACCAGAAATTCGGATTCCTGTGCTTTTACTTGGGCCACAGCTATGTGTAGTACGCCAAATGAAGACGCATGTGTTCTGCCGACAGTTGCCGGTGTCTGTTTTCCAATCTGTCCTTTTTATTTTTATCTTCATTCTGATGTAGAGAATCACTGAACAGATGACAACGTCTCTGGCTCCAAATGTCATGTTTTATTAGTCAAATCAGCTTTCTACTAAGCAGGGCCTGACGGTGGAGGGCTGGTTGTACAGCAGAACTGATCTCTACCTCTTGTGATATATTTGCTATCGACCTTAGAGGCGTATTATCATAATGTTTAAATTAGGAGAACATGACATAACAATGAGTGAGCTGCAGAATGAAGAAGCAACCCTGAAATGTACTGGACAGCAATATTTGCTACTATGGTACTGCACAGTCATTTATGACACTAAGCTCAATAATACTTATGGGGCTTAGATGAATATCTGCATTAAAAGATCAATTTCTTCAAATATTTTTACAGAGGAGATTATTACGGATGCGGCGATACCTAATAAGTCTAATTTTTTACAATTATTTAGGTTTTAGACTATATTATCTTTTTGGATACAAAAAAAGATTTTTTTTGTATCTCTATAGTCTAAGGCTACATGCACACGACCGTATGTGTTTTGCGGTACGCAAAAAAAAAGAAGACTTTCTGTATGGCATCCGTTTTTTTTGCGGATCCATTGTAATAATGCCTATCCTTGTCCGCAAACTGGAAATAAATAGGACATGCACAATTGTTTTTGCGGACCAACGGAACGGACATACTGATGCGGACAGCACACGGTGTGCTGTCCGCATTTTTTGCGGACCCATTGAAATGAATGGGTCCGCATCCTATCCGCAAAAAAAACTGAACGGACACGGAAACAAAATACGGTCGTGTGCATGAGGCCTAAGAGTCATTTTTTAAATTTTTTTTAGCCGATTGTATTAGGTAGGGGCTCATTTTTTGCGGGATGAGGGGACGGTTTTATTGGCACTATTTTGGGGGCTATATGACTTTTTGATCACTTACTATTACACTTTTTGTTATGTAAGGTGACAAAAAAAAATCTTTTTTTGCACCGTTTTTTTTTTTTTTGACCATGTTAATCTGGGGGGTTGGGTCATGGGGTATTTTTAGAGGAGATTATCTCAGAGGAGATTATTACGGATGCTGGCGATACCTAATAAGTCTAATTTTTTAAAATTATTTAGGTTTTAGACTATATTATCTTTTTGGATACAGAAAAAGAAATTTTTGGCACCTTTTTTTTTGTTTGTTTTTTGTTTTACCGTGTTAATCTGGGGGGTTAGGGGTATATTTACAGAGGAGATTATTACCGACGCGGCGCTACCTAGTAAGTCTACTTTTTATTTTTTTTTAGTTCTACAAAGTCTGAGAACCATAGTTTTTTTTTGAATAGTCAGTGGCTAAATTGGTGAAGGGGATTATACATTTAGAACTCCATGGAAGTGTGGTACTCCCTGAAGCAACCAATAACGCAGAGGCCCGGATGATCGGGGCACGTGTCACACTGAGTGGTGGTGTCCTTCCGTATACCCCTCTTGTGACACACACTGCATTTTTTGGGGGTTCGTCCCTTCTTTCCAGTATGGGGGACCACACCTGGAAAGTGTTGGCCAGGGACGATCCGGGCGCCTCCAATTCCTGTGGTACTCCAGGCCTGCTCTTTCCCGGTCAGAAAATATCAGGGTCTTGAGGACTGCCTTATAGAACTGGAGGAATGTCCCTGTGTTGCCAGCGTACTGGAACAGTACAAAAGAGTTGTACATGGCAACCTTTTTTGTACCATGCCCTGGTTTTGTGCACGGCGTTATATGGCTTGAGGACTTGATCAGAGAGATCAACTCCTCCCATATACCAATTGTAGTCGACGATACAATCGGGCTTGAGGACCGTTGCCGCGGTACCTCGCACAGGGACTGGGGTGGTGCCGTTACCGTGAATTGTGGACAGTACAAGGACATCCCTCTTGTCCTTATATCTGACCAGCAGCAGGTTTCCACTGGTAAGGGCATGGGTCTCACCCCTGGGGATAGGTACCTGGAGGGGGTGGGTAGGGAGGCTGCGTTGATTGTTCTGCACGGTCCCACAAGCGAACGTGAATCTGGCGAGGGGCTGGAACAAGGGAATGCTAGTATAAAAGTTATCCACGTACAAATAGGTGGTAACCCTTATCTAGCAGTGGGTGCATAAGGTCCCACACAAGTTTCCCGCTAACACCCAGAGTGGGGGGACATTCTGGGGATTGAATACGGGAATCTCGCCCCTCGTACACACAAAACTTGTAAGTGTATCCTGAGGTACTCTCACAAAGTTTGTACAGCTTCACGCCATACATCGCTCGCTTAGAGGGAACATACTGCGGAAAATGAGTCTCCCCTTGAAAGCAATGAGAGACTCATCAACCGCGAGCTCCCTTCCAGGTACATAGGCCTGTACAAATTTGGCCCCAAAGTGATCGATGACCGGCCTGATTTTGTACAGGCGGTCATAGGCAGGATCACCTTGGGGGGGACATGCTGCATTATCGGCATAATGCAGGCATTGCCGGATGGCCTCAAATCGGGAACGTGTCATTGCCATACTGTAGAGTGGGGTCTGGTAGAGGACGTCCCCACTCCAGTACAGTCTGACACTGGGCTTTTTGACTAGGACCCATATGCAGCACGAGGCCCCAAAACGTCCTCATCACGGCTGCACTGACCGGAGGAGTCCAGCCACCGGCCCTAGTCAAAAATGAGCCCGGGTGTTGAGCGATGAACTGTTGGGCGTACAGGTTCGTCTGCTCCACATCAGATTTACCAGTTCCTTCACTGAAAAAAAGACTGAAAAATTCGTATTCAGTGAAGCCCACTGTGTAAATCTGGATTCCTTCACCAACAAAATCAGGAATCGCAGGGCTCAAAGTTCTCTGGGGTACACCAGACAAGTCCACCTGCAGGGGGCTCAGGTTGACCGACCTGGTGGGCCGGAAAACTAGTACGAGCCCCAGAGCTGCTCGTACTAGGCTGGGCCACAGGGTCCCTAGCATGGGGGTCCACTCGATCCGCCTGGTGGCGTATCCGCCGCCTTGGGGGCTCATCATCGCTTGATGATGAGGAGGATGCGGATGACAACAGGAACGTGGGGTCATCCTCATCCTCACTAGGGCTCTCGGACTTGGAGGCAAGAATGGCGTATGCCTCCTCGGCCGAGAACGTCCGGCGGGTCATCGGGGAGTGTGTGTCTGCTTGTGTGTGTGCGTGCGTGGAAAACTTTATTAGGTGTGCGTGTGTGGGGGGCACTGGTGTTCACGCACTAACCCTATAGCTTTAAAAAAAAATAACTAAAAAAAGTTTTTAAAAAAGTGTAAAAAAGAAAGACACCCGATCAGGGGGCTCACAGACCCCCAAAAAAATTTTGAATTTTTTTTTACCTAATCTAACCCTAAACTTGCCCTAACTACCCCTGCCTACACCTCCCACTACCTGCCTGCCCCTGCCTGCCCCTGCCTCCTAAGGTGCCTGATGGCACCAAAAACTCACAGCGTCAGTGGGCAGCGCGATCTCCTGCTGCTCTCCCCTCTCCACGGACTGGAATGAGCGGGGAGAGCAGCGTCGGAGATTCAAACTTATGGTGATCAATCGCAGGCGATCCTGAGAGGTGGCGTGATCGCCATCTCACAGGATCGCAGGACGGTGATTGGTGGTGTATAATCACACCACCGATCACCGTCATTTCCGGGTTATCGGGTCATCAAAGACCCGAATAACCCGGAAACGCAGAAAACCGCAGGTCTGAATTGACCTGCGGTTTTCTGCGATCGCCGACATCGGGGGGTCACAAGACTCCCCTGGGCATTGGTACAGAGTGCCTGCTGAATGATTTCGGCAGGCACTCGGTTCCGATCACCGCAGGCAGTGATCGGAAATTATCAGGACGTACTGGTAAGCCCTGTGTCCTTAAGTACCAGGACATCAGGGCGTACCGGTATGCCCTGTGTCCTAAACAGGTTAACAGCTTCCTACCCCTGCCAATTGCTTTGAAAAATGACTTATTGCTGTCCAGGATGGATCAGCTCTGCAGGAGGATCATATTACACATATCAATGCAAGTCTTTGAGAGGGGAGGGGGAGGAGTGAGCAGGATCTGAGAAGACACACACACACAGACTGCACAGCTACATAGGAAGGTTATAGCTCAGCACAAGTGCTTCATTCACAAAAATACAGATTAGTACTTCTCTGCAATGTCCTTTATTATCATGGGGCTGCTTCTGAGTGACTGTCACGGTCCCTCAGGTGACTGATGTCAGGAGATCAAGGAGATTGGCTGTGCATGTAGGAATCTAACAGCCTCCTTGATTTCTCTTGATTCAGTGTTGATAGGGTTAATTACCACTTCCCTTTTCTCAGCTCTTGCTCCGTGGTCATCACTTCTACCCTTTATAGTCTGACCCCACCCTTCTGACTATGCGGTAAATAGCTTCATTTGGGTTCGGCTGAGCTGGTTTGAGGTCGTCTCTGGTGTTCCTGCTCATCCATCTCTACAGAAGTTAAGTGTTGCATTTGTTTGTGTTTGTTATATTCCCTGTTGTTGTATCTGGGCCTGAGACAGAAACTTCCATTCGTCCATCTGGGGAGGAATGGGTTGTCTCTGGTCCTAACCTTATTCCAGAGCCTTATAGGGAAATCAGGGCCTAGGTATCCTGCATGTGAATATTCCTACCTTCAAGGTCTATTCATATTGATAGGTAGTTAGGGCCCGGATTGGGGTTGTTTAGGAGATGACCTTTTCCTTCCCTAGTTTCCAGACCCAGTTACTGTTCCCCTTCCATCCTGTGTTCAGTGTGGAGTTTCCCCCCCACACACACACACTGATTGTGACATTGACTGTGTGACAGTTAGGAAGGAGATTCTCCTCTACTTTCTGCCTGTGCAGTGGATGGCAGCTGGTCTCCACCCACCATGTATGGGAGAACTGCAAACTAAATATTCAGCAAGCACAGAGGGAAACTACAAATAAATTCCAGATACAAGTGATATAATAGCCAGAGATAGCATTATTCCTATATATGTTCACACATTATACTATTGATTAATGAAAGGTTTGTTGAAAGATCAGTGACACTTTATGCAAACCATTCCCGAGGTTTGCAACTTCTTTACCCCAGGTCATAAATGATCCCTTTTGTATTTTGGCAGCCGGCCTATCCATGTATTACAGGGTTGGCCATTGTTGTTCTGCTGGTATGTAATACTAAAAATACAGAGGTAGCTTAAAGGGGTATTCCGGTTTGGGGATAACTATTGGATCGGTGGGACCCCCACGATCACGAGAATGGGGGCCCCGTAGCCTGTGCAGCACCCCTTAAATGAATGGAGCGGCCATGTGTGCGTGGCCGCTCTATTGATTTCTTTTGGAGTGCCAGAGACAGCCGGGTTCAGCACACCGCTATCTCCGAAATTCCCATATAAATGAATGGAGCGGCCGCATGCATGCCTGACCAAACGCTCCGTTCGCTGCAAGGGGTACAGGGCCCCTATTCTCATGATCGCTGGGGTCCCAGCGGTAGGACCACCACGATCTAATAGTTATCCCCTATCATGTGGATCTGGAATAACTTAATCTAACCGGAATACCAGCTGATTGTCCGGAGTTAAAGAATTACTTCTATCAGCTTCTCTTTGCAAAGAGGGCATCTTTAGGAAACAATCCCTTTAGCACAATCATGTCTTCCTTCACTCCTAACTATTTTCCTTGCCTATAACTATATGCAGTCTAGTGAATAATAAATCATGATTGAATAATTACTTTGATAGTCATTAGTCTCTTTGCTGCCTACTACTACAATATTTTAAAATTAATAGTTGCTTACCTCTGGCAAGTGGCCCAAGAACATGGACCAAAAAAATTTCAATGGAAATGTTTGGAAAGTCTGGTCTGTAACTGATCAGGCTGCTGCGAGCCCACATTGGTTCTGGATGCTTGGTCACTGCCATAATGTCAAAATGGCCATTTCCCCCCTGTCTATTGCTGAAAATACTAATACAAACACAGTAGCATAATTTACTGGAAGCTACACCAGCACAAAAATTTCATAGATAAAAAAAAAAATCAGGGACATATTTTTATTGAATTGAATGTCCATGGACAGTTGGAAACCCTGGTAAGTAGTGATGGACGAACATCGGCCGGGACGTTCTGCGAACGCACGTTCGCGATCAAATGTCGGCGGGCCCCATTAGCGGCAGGTCCCATTACCTTAAAGGGCAGGCGAACCTGAAAAACCTTCAGCTCATATTTGCAGCCACCAAATACCTACTAGAAGTGCACAAATAGTCCCACAACATGGACAGTGACATACCAGAGGGGGATCAATGGCAAAAATTCCCCCAAAAATATGTATTTTAATCAGGGGCCATTTTTATGCATCTTAAAGGGAAACTCTCAAAAATGTGCCCTGCTGGAGCCTAGAAAAATTTTATTTTAGGCCACGGGAGTACAGGCCCAAAAATTTGCCATTCACCGTACAGAAAAGAACAAGTCATTATGTGGCTGGAGGTACATTAGGCGGTAAGTGGATAACAATTTTACTGTAGGCCAGTGGAGTACAGGCCCCAAAAATTATGCATTCATTGGACATTGGTTGTCACAGGCAGTGGCATGCCTAGGGTGTTTGGCACCCGGGGAGGGTCCTTTCTCTGGCACCGCCAAACACAGTAGCATTGCCCTAATTGTACAACCTTCACAGTAGTTTTGTCCAGATATGTGCCCTCTCATGGTAGTTATGCTCATATTGTGCCCCTTCAAGGTAGTTATGCCTTCACTGTACAACTTTCACAGTAGTTATGCCCACATTGTGCCCCTTTAAAGAACTTATCCCTTCATTGTGCCCCTTACACAGTTGTAATGCCCTCGTTGTGCCTCCTTTACAGTAGTTATGCCCTCTCTGTGCCCCATAACAGTATAAATGCCCTCTGTGCCCCTTCATAGTAATAATGCCCACTCAGTGCCCCATAACAGTTATGCCTACCCACTTTACAAGAGTAATGCTCTCTGTGCCTCCTTCACAGTAGTAATGCCATCTGTGCTCCCTTCATAGTAGTAATGCCCATTGTGCACCTTCATAGTAGTAATGCCCATTGTGCACCCTTTGTGGTAGTATTGCCTGCCCTCTTTGCCCCCTTTGTAACAGTAATGCCCTCTGTTCCCCCTTTGTAGTAATTTTGCCCTCTGTGCCCCATCTATGGTAGAAATACCCTCTGTGCCCTCACCATGATAGAAATGCCTTCTGTTAAATAAAAAAAAACACAGTACCTACTCACCTTGTCCCGTTCCTGAAGCTCACAGTCCTCTCTCCCTTACAGACACAGATCGCACTGCGGAACTGTGTGGGCTGAGCTTAGGAAGATTTCCAGGCTGCAGGCTCCGCCCACACAGCTGGTAGCACAATCTGTGTCGGCAGCTTGAATGGTGGAGCTGGGAGAAGTCTTCCAAGCTTCACCATTCAGTGTGGGAGAGACAGAGCCAAGGATCTGAGTGACAGGACCACAGCTCATCATTGCTTTTAGTCTATGGCACCCACTGAGAGCGGCACCCTGGGCGTGCCATAGCCTAAATACGGGGGTTCCTCTTCAAACACTGGAGCATGAAGGCCCCCATTTGCACTAAATTGGAAGCGGTGGAGCGCCCTGGCTCCTGCTCATCGCCCAGGTGAATATTGCCCTCGGTCTCCTCCCCCCAGCCACGGACAACACCAGGGATCCCCGAAAAGTTTAAAGTCCCCCTCAAAGCCTGCTCTTGGCAACACTATTGTCAGCAGAGGACACTTTAAAAAAAGCCCACAATGCGGAGCCATGTGTCGGCGTCCTGGGAGTACAAGAGGTGACCGTGCATGGTGGTGTATCGCTCCAGATACATTTGCAGTCTGCTTTTTGCCTCCTGTGCACTGCAAGTTCTGCCTGCTTCTCCTCCCTATCTGCTGCTCTGTCTCTCCCTCTGAACTCCCCTCCTCTTCCTCTCTTGTGGGCACCCACGTCACGTCCATCGACACTTCATCATCGTCACCTTCACCACCACTGATATTAGAGATCTTGGAGTAGGCAGCAACAGCGGGGACCACCCTCATTGGGCTGATCTGGGTACAGTCGTCAGACCGCTGGGTGGCGGCCGTTGCTACCTCCTCTTCCTGATCCGATGCCAAGAATGGCTGTGCATCTGTAAAGTATGGTAATTGTTGGGAAAATAATTCCTCTGACTCAAGTGGAGGGGCTATGGTGGTGGTGGTGTCTTTGTGGGTGTACATAGCAGAGAGTGAGGAGGGTGCAGATACAGAGGATGAGGAGGGTGCAGAAGCGGAAGGCTGAGTGAGCCACTTAACCAACTCTGGTGCGTACTTCTCCAACTTCCCACTTAGGCTCTGGTCTAGTGCACCTGCCGGACCCCTACCACCCCTGCGGAATGGCTTGCCTCTTCCTCTGCCTGTCATTTTCAAAATGTCCCTGTGTCAAAGTCCCCCTCAGTCAGTATTTTGTGGAATCAGGTATATAGAACCCCTTAATCAGTATTTTGTAGAAGCAGGTATATAGAACCGCTGAATCAATTTTTGGTGGAAGCAGGTATATCGCACCCCTCAATCAGTATTTTGTGGAAGCAGGTATATCACACCCCTCAATCAGTATTTTGTGGAAGCAGGTATATAGATCCCCTTAATCAGTATTTTGTAGAAGCAGGTATATCGCACCCCTCAATCAGTATTTTGTGGAAACAGGTATATAGAACACCTGAATCAATATTTGGTGGAAGCAGGTACAAACCGGATTCCAAAAAAGTTGGGACACTAAACAAATTGTGAATAAAAACTGAATGCAATGATGTGGAGATGGCAAATGACAATATTTTATTTGTAATAGAACATAGATGACAGATCAAACGTTTAATCCGACTAAATGTATCATTTTAAAGGAAAAATACGTTGATTCAAATTTTCACGGTGTCAACAAATCCCAAAAAAGTTGGGACAAGTAGCAATAAGAGGCTGGAAAAAGTAAATTTGAGCATAACGAAGAGCTGGAGGACCAATTAACACTAATTAGGTCAATTGGCAACATGATTTGGTATAAAAAGAGCTTCTCAGAGTGGCAGTGTCTCTCAGAAGCCAAGATGGGTAGAGGATCACCAATTCCCACAATGTTGCGCAGAAAGATAGTGGAGCAATTTGAGAAAGGTGTTACCCAGCGAAAAATTGCAAAGACTTTGCATCTATCATCATCAACTGTGCAGAACATCATCCGAAGATTCAGAGAATATGGAACAATCTCTGTGCGTAAGGGTCAAGGCCGTAAAACCATACTGGATGCCCGTGATCTCCGGGCCCTTAAACGACACTGCACCACAAACAGGAATGCTACTGTAAAGGAAATCACAGAATGGGCTCAGGAATACTTCCAGAAACCATTGTCAGTGAACACAATCCACCGTGCCATCCGCCATTGCCAGCTGAAACTCTACAGTGCAAAGAAGAAGCCATTTCTAAGCAAGATCCACAAGCTCAGGCGTTTTCACTGGGCCAGGGATCATTTAAAATGGAGTGTGGCAAAATGAAAGACTGTTCTGTGGTCAGACGAGTCACGATTCAAAGTTCTTTTTGGAAATCTAGGACGCCATGTCATCCGGACCAAAGAGGACAAGGAAGACCCAAGTTGTTATCAACGCTCAGTTCAGAAGCCTGCATCTCTGATGGTATGGGGTTGCATGAGTGCGTGTGGCATGGGTAGCTTGCATGTCTGGAAAGGCACCATCAATTCAGAAAAATATATTCAGGTTCTAGAACAACATATGCTCCCATCCAGACGTCATCTCTTTCAGGGAAGACTCTACATTTTTCAACAAGATAATGCCAGACCACATTCTGCATCCATCACAACATCATGGCTGCGTAGGAGAAGGATCCGGGTATGAAATGGCCAGTCTGCAGTCCAGATTTTTCACCTATAGAGAACATTTGGCGCATCATAAAGAGGAAGGTGCAACAAAGAAGGCCCAAGACGATTGAACAGTTAGAGGCCAGTATTAGACAAGAATGGGAGAGCATTCCTATTTCTAAACCTCTGTCCCCAGACGTCTGTTGAGTGTTGTAAGAAGAAGGGGAGATGCCACACAGTGGTGAAAATGGCCTTGTCCCAACTTTTTTGGGATTTGTTGACACCATGATATTCTGATTCAACATATTTTTCCCTTAAAATGGTACATTTTCTCAGTTTAAACTTTTGTTCCGTGATTTATGTTCAATTCTGAATAAAATATTAGAAGTTGGCACCTCCACATCATTGCATTCAGTTTTTATTTACGATTTGTATAGTGTCCCAACATTTTTGGAATCCGGTTTGTATATTGCACCCCTCAATCAGTATTTTGTGGAAGCAGGTATATCCCACCCCTCAATCTGTATTTTGTGGAAACAGGTATATAGAACACCTGAATCAATATTTGGTGGAAGCAGGTATATCAAACCCCTCAATCAGTATTTTGTGGAAGCAGGTATATCGCACCTCTCAATCAGTATTTTGTGGAAGCTGGCATATCGCAGGCCTCAATCAATATTTAGTGGAAGAAGGTATATCGCACCCCTCAATCAGTATTTTGTGGAAGCAGGTATATAGAACCCCTTAAAGGGACTCTGTCACCACTTTCTAACCCCCACTTTTAAAACTATTGTTCTGTCCATGGAGCCCTTGTGATTACTAAGGTGTTGTTATAAGCGAAATCGGCAGGCTCGTTTTGATAAAAAAAACTTTTATCTAACCTGTCAGTCATGTAGATAAGGTGCCCAGGGCGTTTCTCCTGGTCTGAACATGCCGCCCGCCGCCGTTGGTGCCCAGCTCCTCCTCTGCTCTGAATTTGCGCCGCCTGAATATCAAGAAATACGCCTCCGGCTCTCCCTCAGTCCCCCCTCCTTCTTTTCTAAGATCCCGCGCGTGCGGCAGTGTTCGCGTTATCGGGAGGTTGAGCGAAGTGCGCATGCGCACTTCGCTCAATGAGGCTGAATCTAAAAGTCCGCACGGGCGCATCAGGCACAGGCCTGTGCGCACGCGCGGGATCTTAGAAAAGAAGGAGGGGGACTGAGGGAGAGCCGGAGGCGTATTTCTTGATATTCAGGCGGCGCAAATTCAGAGCAGAGGAGGAGCTGGGCACCAACGGCGGCGGGCGGCATGTTCAGACCAGGAGAAACGCCCTGGGCACCTTATCTACATGACTGACAGGTTAGATAAAAGTTTTTTTTATCAAAACGAGCCTGCCGATTTCGCTTATAACAACACCTTATTAATCACAAGGGCTCCATGGACAGAACAATAGTTTTAAAAGTGGGGGTTAGAAACTGGTGACAGAGTCCCTTTAATTGGTATTTTGTAGAAGCAGGTATATACCACCCCTCAATCAGTATTTTTAGGAAACAGGTATATCAAACCCCTTAATCAGTATTTTGTGTAAGCAGGTATATCGCACCCCTTAATCAGTATTGTGTGGAAGCAGGTATATAGAACCCTTGATTTTACACCAAAAAACGAGGATGCTATTTGTATAAAAATAATTAATTTTATTAGATTACATAGAACAATAAATATCAGTGTTAGTCAAAAGGGATAGGACATGAAGAAACGAGCCTCTAGAATAGGGCTCAACAATGCGGAGTATCGCACTTGAGGGAAATTGCACCCTGAACAGCCACAGTTGCAAAAATGTTAAAGAGTCGGATGACAATAGAATGAGTAATGGTTAGTGATGACGATACCATATCCCCTCAAACATTTAACATGACCGCCCAAACTATCCTGGCATCCTCCTCAATGAAACCCAGGCAAATAGTAAGACTGCGGCTGTATAATAATATAGCTGGTGGCTAATGACTACTGAATGATAACTAATACCGCCAATCCAACCCACACTGAGTCTCACATTACATACCCATATTGCTGCTGCTCATGGTGTCAATGGATCCCCAAATACCTCAACCTCGACACGTGTTTCACCACGTAGGCTTCGTCATATAGAACCCTTGAATCAATATTTGGGGAAAGCAGGTATATCGCACCCCTCGATAAGTATTTTGTGGAAGCAGGTATATCAAACCTCTTAATTAGTATTTTGTGGAAGCAGGTATATCGCACCCCTCAATCAGTATTTTTGGTGGCAACAGGTATATCACACCCGTTGCAAATAGTTGTTCCAATAACGCTTGTCCCTCTATATACCTGTGGTATCGCAGCAGAACCGCACACAACTGCTGCACAATACAAATGCACTATAATATACTTTATATGTTAGAAAGTATATTATAAGTATATCACACCCCTCAATCAGTTTTTTTGGGGCAACAGGTATATCACATCAGCTGCAATTAGTTATTCCAATAGCGTTTGTCCCTCTATATAGCTGCGGTATCACAGCGGAACCGCACACAACTGCTGCACAATACAATACAATATCAAACCCCTTAATCAGTATTTTGTGGAAGAAGGTATATCGCACCCCTTAGGGTACTTTCACACTAGCGTTTTTATTTTCCGGCATAGAGTTCTGTCACAGGGTCTCTATACCGGAAAATAACTGATCAGACATATCTCCATGCATTCTGAATGGAGAGTAATCTGTTCAGGATGCATCAGAATGTCTTCAGTTCAGTCATTTTGACTGATCAGGCAAAAGATAAAACCGTAGCATGCTACGGTTTTATCTCCGGCGAAAAAAACTGAAGATTTGCCTGAATGCCGGATCTCGCATTTTTCCCCATAGGAATGTATTAGTAAAATACCGGAATGCCGGATCAGGTATATCACACCAGTTGCAAATAGTTGTTCCAATAGCGCTTGTCCCTCTATATAGCTGCGGTATCGCAGCAAAACCGCACACAACTGCTGCACAATACAAAAGCACTATAATATACTTTCCATGTTAGAAAGTATATTATAGGTATATCACACACCTCGACCAGTATTTTGTGGAAACAGGTATATAGAACCCCTGAATCAATATTTCGTGGAAGCAGGTATATCCCACCCCTCAATCAGTATTGTGTGGAAGCAGGTATATAGCACCCCGCAATCAGTATTGTGTGGAAGCAGGTATATAGCACCCCGCAATCAGTATTGTGTGGAAGCAGGTATATAGCACCCCGCAATCAGTATTTTGTGGAAGCAGGTATATAGAACCCCTGAATCTGTATTTGGGGGAAGCAGGTATATCGCACCCCTCAATAAGTATTTTGTGGAAGCAGGTATATCAACCTCTCAATTAGTAGTTTGTGGAAGCAAGTATATCGCACCCCTCAATCAGTTTTTTTGGGGGCAACAGGTATATCACACCCGTTGCAAATAGTTGTTCCAATAAAGCTTGTCCCTCTATGTACCTGCGGTATCGCAGCAGAACCGCACACAACTGCTGCACAATACAAAAGCACTATAATATACTTTCTATGTTAGAAAGGATATTATAAGTATATCACACCCCTCGATCAGTATTTTGTGGAAACAGGTATATAGAACCCCTTAATGAATATTTTGTGGAAGCAGGTATATTGCACCCCTCAATCAGTATTGTGTGGAAGCAGGTATATCGCACCCCTCAATCAGTATTGTGTGGAAGCAGGTATATTGCACCCCTCAATCAGTATTGTGTGGAAGCAGGTATATTGCACCCCTCAATCAGTATTGTGTGGAAGCAGGTATATCGCACCCCTCAATCAGTATTGTGTGGAAGCAGGTATATCGCACCCCTCAATCAGTATTTTGTGGAAGCAGGTATATCAACCTTTTAATTAGTATTTTGTGGAAGCAGGTATATCGCACCCCTCAATCAGTTTTTTGGGGGGCAACAGGTATATCACACCCGTTGCAAATAGTTGTTTCAATAGCGTTTGTCCCTCTATATAGCTGCGGTATCGCAGCAGAACCGCACACAACTGCTGCACAATACAAAAGCACTATAATATACTTTCTATGTTAGAAAGTATATTATAAGTATATCACACCCCTCAGTGTATCACACCTATCGATACCCCACCTATACCAGTCCTTAAAAGGACTTTTGTGGCCCTATTAGCTAGCGTTTGGTGTCTCTAACAGTCTGTCCCTGCTCCACAAAGCAACCTCTCCCTACACTGGCAAAAGACTGAATGTAAAATGGCTGCTAGATCGGGTTCTGTTATAGGGTGGGGGGGGGTGTCCGTGTGCTGAAACGTCTCAATTGGCTGTCCTGTCCCACCTGATGGATGTTCAACGTGACAGGCGGTGTTTCTCTATGAAAAACACAAAAGGCGCACCATAGGGTAGTACAGTCCAGTTAAGTGAATACACAAAAGATACTCCGAAATGGAGGCTCACCTTTATGTGTTGTGCAATCAATAGGCACAACACTACTGAAGGCTTGAAGGGGGTTATAAAATGTCCCCAGGTAGATGGTCATGCAGTGTACGCACTTCCGCATAGGGATGCCTGGAATCCCCAAGAAGGCGAATGGATCCAAGTGAAGAGAAGAAGTTCCCACGGCGCAAAAAACAATCTTTGATGAAATAAACTTGATTTAATAATTTAGCAGGTGGTACAGCGCGTTTCGGGGCTGAAAACACCCCTTCATCAGGTACATACTGCTCATACAATGAACATGAATACAAAGCACACTTAAATACATAACAAAAAACGCCAAATAGCATAGAAGGGGGAGTGGAGGGGGATGTCCTGACCTCTCCACATGTCAAATATAAAATAAACGATCTGGCTTACAGATTATTCCCAATGCTTGATCGTTTGTAAGCTAGATCGTTTATTTTATATTTGACATGTGGAGAGGTCAGGACATCCCCCTCCACTCCCCCTTCTATGCTATTTGGCGTTTTTTGTTATGTATTTAAGTGTGCTTTGTATTCATGTTCATTGTATGAGCAGTATGTACCTGATGAAGGGGTGTTTTCAGCCCCGAAACGCGCTTGTACCACCTGCTAAATTATTAAATCAAGTTTATTTCATCAAAGATTGGTTTTTGCGCCGTGGGAACTTCTTCTCTTCACTTGGATCCACCTGATGGATGTGTCATGGGTCAAAGTTTGGCGCAATGCAAAAGAATATGGCGCATGCAAACATCGCCATATGTTCGCATGTTCAGCGAATCGCGAACGAGCAAAGTTCGCTGCGAAACGACCGCCGGGCGAACCGCAAGGCCATCTCATCCTCCATATAAGATAGGGCCAGGGGCAATCCATAGTATTCAGTATATTGGGCAGACTAGATGGGCCAAACGGTTCTTATCTGCCGACACATTCTATGTTTCTGTACAGTCTAAAAGCAAAGACAATTTTCAATAGTACAAGTTTTATGATTATGCCTTGCTTGACACAAATATTTTGCCCAAACCATCTCATGACACTTACCCCTTTAAGTGGTGGGCGATTTCCCCTACAAGTGTAACTAATAAAGAGATACTATTCGTGTATGCGGTGCATTTTAATGTTCTCCTCGTGTACTTGACATGATTGTTTCCAGACCACAAACCCATAAGCAGCTGAAGAGTGAAACATGATATTTCTATTATCAGCTTTTCTGACGATAGATGTGCTTTGGACTGTGCATAAAGGCAGTAAAATTCTCCATTCGCTTTAGAAAACAGCAGACAGACAGTCTTAAGCAATGTTTCTGGATTCTGCCCTTCTCCCAAGAAGACATGTGCAGCGCACAGACATGGCCTTAGGTGAAGCTATATTAGGAAGGCCAATGGAGCACAATACAGAGGGATATTTTTGTGAACACACTTGTCTAAGTGGATTCATTTATATTTCTTTAATATGAATTATTTAATGGTCTTTATTCCTGAATTAAAGGGGTATTCCAGTTTTTATTATTATTTTTTAAATTTATATGTTTATATAACATGAAATGTAAAAATGTTCTAATATACATGCATTTAAAATTCTGAATATACACCTTTCTTATATCAGGCATTGACCCTATATGCAGTTGACTGGTATAGCCTATGTATCAGTTCTGTGTAATGTACCCATGACCTAACTGAAACATGGTATCAGTCATGTGACACTTCAGTGACAGTGTTACATGACATACACGTGCTGGACCAGCACACAGGACACATCCATGAGATAAGTAAATAGGACTAGTGGTGGAATCATGATTTTATTGTGGTTACTACATTCCTGTGTGTATTTTTATGGCGGCCTACCTCTAGGTGATGTTGTAAAATGCCTGCCTGTCTCTAGGTGATGTTGTAAAATGTCTGCCTGTCACTAGGTGATGTTGTAAAATGTCTGCCTGTCTCTAGGAGATGTTGTAAAATGCCTGCCTGTCTCTAGGTGATGTTGTAAAATGCCTGCCTGTCTCTAGGTGATGTTGTAAAATGCCTGCCTGTCTCTAGGTGATGTTGTAAAATGCCTGCCTGTCTCTAGGTGATGTTGTAAAATGTCTGCCTGTCTCTAGGTGATGTTGTAAAATGTCTGCCTGTCTCTAGGAGATGTTGTAAAATGGCTGCCTGTCTCTAGGTGATGTTGTAAAATGCATGCCTGTCTCTAGGTGATGTTGTAAAATGCCTGCCTGTCTCTAGGTGATGTTGTAAAATGCCTGCCTGTCTCTAGGTGATGTTGTAAAATGCCTGCCTGTCTCTAGGTGATGTTGTAAAATGCCTGCCTGTCTCTAGGTGATGTTGTAAAATGCCTGCCTGTCTCTAGGTGATGTTGTAAAATGCCTGCCTGTCTCTAGGTGATGTTGTAAAATGCATGCCTGTCTCTAGGTGATGTTGTAAAATGCCTGCCTGTCTCTAGGTGATGTTGTAAAATGCCTGCCTGTCTCTAGGAGATGTTGTAAAATGCCTGCCTGTCTCTAGGTGATGTTGTAAAATGCCTGCCCGTTTCTAGGTGATGTTGTCATGTTGTTAATAAAGTTTAGTGTTAAAAAAACAAACACACACAGATCTGCATCTACACAGACACTGAAAGACATGATGAGATATTGCTGCAGGTAGTAATAGTGTATACAGTGTATATGTTATGCTCTCCTATACACAACTATTCTCCTGTTAGATACCTGGGCAGTTACCTAAAAGCCAGGTCACATGATACTTGTGAGGGTCACATGACTGACCACATGTTTAGTCTTATCCAGCTCTGCTATGGATGCATTTTACAGGACTAAAATAGGTCGTACTGGTTTTTTTCTTTAGTGAGAGGCTACAGTATGGATATAATAAAGGTCTGCGAGCAAAATTTTAAGTAGATGTTTATTAGAAAATTATTCAACGTCCTATTCTCTACATAAATAAATGTAATCATTAAAGCCGGAATACCTCTTTAAAGGGCATCTGTCAGCAGATCTGTACCTATAACACTTGCTGACCTGTTACATGTGCTCTTGGCAGCTGAAGTCATCTGTGTTGGTCTCGTGTTCATATGTGCCCGCATTGCTGAGAAAATTATGTTTTACTATATGCAAATGAGCCTCTAGGAGCAATGGGGGCGTTACCGTTACACCTAGAGGCTCTGCTCTCTCTGCAACTGCTGCCCCCTCTGAACTTTGACAGTGAAAACATAACCATGCCCAACCCTGTTAATAAAAGTAAAGAGGGTGCGGCAGTTGCAGAGAGAGCGGAGCCTCTAGGACTAACGGCAACGCCCCTGTTGCTCCTAGAGGCTCATTTGCATATGTGCGGGAACATATGAACATGGGACCAACACGGACGCCTTCAGCTGCCGAGCGCACATGTAACAGGTCAGCCGTTGTCATAGGGACAGAACTGCTGACAGATGCCCTTTAACACTCTCTCAGCAGAAACTTTTTAGTAATGCTCTACGTCTTCATTTTCACAAGTCTGACTCAGATATTAAGAGGGGCACAAACAGCTGTATGACCTTATCTCTGAAGGACATGGAGAGTGAGAGTAAGCATGATAAATGCAATGCACACCAATAGGATTTCCGTTGGTTGCCTTAGATTATGATAATGACATCAGTGGTCTGGTTATTTTCAGACTTGGCTTCGTTATTGCATTTGTTTGCATTTCAATTTGAGGAGGAGATGTGATGCCAAAGATTATGGATGCACACAGAGATAAGGGGCCCTAACAGCAAATATTAAAATGGGGACACCCGGTGATTAATCATACCGAAGTGAGGAAAATATAACCTGTCCATGAACATAGTTCAAAAGCATAACTTTTATCAAATAGATTAAAAATCGGAACATCAAACATAACGAGGGAGCAAAACACCAATAAAATATTAGTAAGCCTTCAATCCATCTGGTAAAAAATAATAATCAGTAAGACAGCATGTAGTGTTGGATGAACATGTCTTGAGGCAGAGAAAATGAAATCGATGTCCTACTAGAAATCTATAGTGAACTGTAGATATCTACTATCGATAATACACTGTATGGACAACAGTATTGGGACACCTACTGGGCCTTTTATGACATCCCAGTCTAAATCCAAATGCATTATATAGGAGTTGTCCCCCCTTTGCTCTTCTGGGAAGACTTTCTACAAGATTTTAGAGTGTGTCTCTGGGAATGTTTGCCCATCCATCTAGAAGAACATCAGACATGGATGTTGGGGGAAAAGGCCTGGTCCCCCAATCTCTGTTATAGATCATCACAAAGGTGTTGGATGGAGTTGAGGCCAGGACTTCCAGTCAAGTTCTTCCACACCAGACTCCCCCCATCGATGCCTTTATGGAGCTTGCTTTGTGTACTGGGGTGCAGTCATGCTGGAACAGACAAGGGCCTTCTCCAAACTGCTACCACGAATTTAAAGCATACAATTTATCCACAATGTCTTGGTCTGCTGAAGCTTTAAGATTTCCCGGCAACGTTCTCCTGGCATCCACCAGACTTGTCCATCAGACTCCAGATAGAGAAGTGTTATTGGTCACTGCACAGAAGATGTCTTCACTGCTCCAGACTCCAGTGGCGGTGTGCTTTACACTATTCCTTCTCACGCTTAGCATGGTGCTTGGTGATGGAAGGCTTGCATGCAGCAGCCACAAATACCAATGCCATGAAGCTCCCGTCACAGCACAGTTTTGGGGATGATGTTAATTGCAGAGGAGGTCTGGATTCTGCAGTTATGGAGACAGCAGAACTTTGGTTACTTGTTTGCTCTATGCTCCTCTGCACTTGGTGACCCTGCTCTTTAATGATACGTGGTCTCCACTTCATGGCTGAGTTGCTGTGGTTCCTTCCACTTTACAATAATACCGCTCATAGTTGATGGTGGAATATCTAGGACAGAAGACATTTCCTAATAATGGTTATACAGTTGAACTGAGGAGGACACCTGTGGTACTCATCTGAGTACATAAGTACCTGATGCTTCCATCGTTACTTAATCTGGGAGTGGCAGATCATTGAGTAAATGGCAACTTCAGGAGGGCTGAGGGGGTCATTTGGTCATCACTGGAAAATTTACCCGTATGGTCTATTGCCAGTCCGCCCCTTCCTACAACATGGGGCCACTTTTAGATTTTTTTGTCCAGGGCCACTTTAAGTTCCCAGTTTGTCCCTGGGCAGGGTTCTCACTACCGGTACCCCCTCTGATCAGTTGGTACGAAGAGGCCACTGTGCTCACCAGAGCTCCGGTGAGCGCTGCATTCTCTTGCCATGCACAGCACCATGCACTGTATAGCGGCTATGCTTGGTACTATCTCTCAGCCACATTCACTTGAACGGGATTGAGCTGCACCTAGGCCGATGAATGTGACATCACAGGCCTAGGAAGAGGCCAAAGTACTGACGTGGCACCACGGCCTCTTCCCGCAGCTGATCAGCAAGGGTCCCAGGTGTCAGACCCCCGCTGATCTGATCCTGAAGATAGGCCATCAATATCAAATTCCCATGAAACCCCTTTAAGAATCCACTAAAAACACTGTCAGAGCATTAAGCAAATACCCACGGCATGACTAGCCTGCTTTGCTAAAGGGCATCTGTCAGCAGTTTTGTACCTATGACACTGGATGACCTGTTGCATGTGCGCTTGGCAGCTAAAGGCATCTGTGTTGGTCCCATGTTCATATGTGTCTTCATTGCTGAGTACAATTATGTTTTCATATATGTAAATGAGACTTTAGGAGCAACGGGGGCGTTACCATTACATCTTGAGTCTCAGCTCTCTCTGCAAATGCTGCATCCTCTGCACTTTGATTGACAGGACCAGGTAGTGAAAAAAAATCATCACATCTTGCCCTGTCAATCAAAGTGCAGAGGGGGTGGCAGATGCAGAGAAAGCAGAGCCTCTAGGAGTAATGGCAACACCCCTGTTGCTCCTCGAGGCTCATTTGCATATATTAAAACATAATTTTTCTCAGCAATGCGGACACATATGAACATGGGACCAACACAGATGCCTTCCGCTGCCAAGCGCACGTGTAACAGGTCAGCCAGTGTCATAGGTAAGAAACTGCTGACAGATGCCCTTTAACCAGTAGGATACCAGCGCCGTACATGTACGGCGCTGGGAACAGGGTCACAACTCCCTGCACCGTACAGCTACGGCGCTCTGATCGGCTGCACTGATGCCGGCTCATTATGCCCTGGCACTGCCGCGGTCAGCGCTGACAGTGGCATGTGCGGAATCCTGCCGGGTGTCCATCGGGTCCCCACGCTGCTGTGACAGGGATCTGATGGCTTGGACGGCAGCCCGATGCCTTCCTTAGGCATCGTGGCTGCTATCCGTGAGACCCTGTGAGATCCAACCCCTAAACCAATCCATCAAAATCTGCGCTGCAAAAGCCATATGGCGCTCCTTCCGTTCTGAGTCCTGCCATGTGCCCCCACAGCAGTTTACCGCCACATATGGTGTGTTGCCGTATTCAGGAGAAAATGGGTAAAAAACTATGTGCTTTTTCTCCTGTTACCCCTTGTGAAAATGAAACATTTGGGGCAAAAGCAACATTTTATTGGAAGAGCTGAAACTTTTCATTTTCACAGCCAAGTGTTTCCATATTCCGTAGAATGCTTAGAGGGTCAAGGTGCTCAGTACCCCCCTTAATATATTCATTAAGGGATGTGGTTTCCAAAATGGGTCACTTTTTGAGGGTTTCTACTGTAGGGGTACGTTAGGGTCTCTTCAAATACAAAATGGTGCCAAAAAAACATTCTAGCAAAATCTGCCTCCAAAATCCATATGGCGCTCCTTTCCTTCTGACCACTGCCACGTGCCCATAGAGCAGTTTACCACCACATATGGCGTATTTCTGTAAACTGCAGAATCAGAGTAATATATATTGAGGTTTATTTTGCTGTTAACCCTTGCTGTGTTGCAAGGAAAAATTGATTAACAAAAAATCTACCATAAAAATGAAATTTTAACATTTCACCTTCATTTTCCTTTAATTCTTGTAGAACACCTCAAGGGTTAACAAAGTTTGTAACATTAGTTTTGAATAATTTGAGGAGTGTAGTTTCTAAAATGGGGTCATTTATGGGTGGTTTCCATTACGTAAGCCCCTCAAAATCACTTTATAACTGAATTGGTGCTTAAAAAAATGGTTTTGTAAACTTAGTTGAAAATTTAAAAATATGGCTTCTAAACTTCTAAGCCTTCTAACGTTCTAAAAAAATAAAGTGACATTTACAAAATTATGCCAACATAAAGCAGACATATGGGGAATGTTGATTGATAACTATTTTCAAATTTAGAAAATTGTGAATTTTTCAAAATTTTGGGATTATTTTATAAATAAAGGTGAAATATATCGACTCAAATTTACCACTGCCATGAAGTACAATGTGTCACAAGAAAACACTAGATCTCTAACCCAGAGATGGAGGATGAAATAGGAGAGAAGGGCAGGCCACAGAGGAGCCTGGGCATACGATGATATATTGTCCCCCCGGGACCTAATTTGCATATCTTTATAAAGTGCATTTTTCAGCTTCTGGACGTGGGACAGACACAATAAAGGTACAATTTCTATGTTGGGCAGCTGTGCTATAACGCAATATGAGCAGTCAAAAACACTCAAAGTAGGTGACAGGACCCCTTTAGGTATATTCTGCAAATGTAAAAAGAGATACACATTTACGTTACTTTTTTTTTTTTACTTGGCAAACACAGGGCAAATTTTTGATCCTTTATGTTGAGAATGATTGCACGCATTAAAGACTTTCTATCTGGAACTAAACATTGGTTCTTATTTGCTTCTTCAGCCAAAACATCCTAACCCAGACTGGCGTTACTCTGCATCACTAAGAGCGGCAATGCAGGGGTGAGTACATATTTCATTTTATATTTTAATGGGGTTGTCTCGGTTTCTCTACATTTATCATGTACAAGGCCCTTACTAATATATTGGGATTCTCCATATTGCTTCCTTTTCTGGCTTTAGTAATTTTCCCATTATACACGGCTCATTTCCAGGGGTTACGACCACCCTGCAATCCATCAGTGGTGATCGTTCTTGTAACACTATAGGAAATAATGCTGGCCTTTCTGGTGGCCGGGACTGTGGGAGTGGACATAGGTGTGCATGCGCAGCAGCTCCCGGCCACCTCGTATCTGCGCTGCAGCGGTGGTTGTAACCCCTGGAAACGTGTAAAATGTGATGGAAAAAATGCATCAAGCCAGCAAAGAAGGCAATATAGATAATAACAACACATTAGTAAGTGCCTTGTAATAACTTTTTTTACATGATAAATGCCATTTACTGAAGTGAGATGATCAACATCATCCATTGTCAGTGGTGTGTTATCTGTCTCCAGCTTTATTGTGGAGGTGTTACCTGTTATTGTAGTCCTACCTGTGATGATAATGAGATAGCAGCTGAAAAGTGATCTTACAGAATGGGACGTTCCAGTCTATCGTGAGGCTCATTGACTGATCTAAAACATGCATTTTGGTTCATGAATTGGTTTCCATTAGAAAATTTATAGAATTGGTGCCTGACAGTTCCTTTTGATTGTTTTTGTCCTCTAAGAATATCAAGACTGAAATACAGGTTAGTACATAAGTGCAAAAATATCGGTTACGCATTCATGTATTGTATTTTTTACTTGTTCTTGCAAAATATTAATTCCAGCCTTACCTTGATATGATATCATTGCTTTGTACAGTGCTGTACATATGGAAGGGGCAGCCGTCTTACGTGGCTCAGTGGTGGGACTCGAACAACAGTGGGCAACGGGTTCCACTGCAGCAGCAGGTAACAACTACTCTATCACAATATGTAAAGTACAATTCTGCTTCCTAAAATATGTTCCGCTCACGGACCGTATGTCTTGGAGGGCATACGGTCGTGTGCATGAGCCCTAAGCTACATGCACATGACAGTGAAAAACGGACATGTGATGTACATTTTTTTAATACATGGCCATCACACGTCTGTTTTAAGACCAATGGTAGTCTATGGGATTATTCACACGGCAGTTTTTTTTACTGTGAGTAAAAAACGGACGTAAAAAAATAGAACATGCTCTATCTTGTCCGTTTTTCACTGACAGACTGCCCCCATACAATTGAATAAATGGGTCAATTTTTAACGTCTGTTTCTCAGAAAGGACATCTCTGAAACAAACATCTGTTTAAAAATGTCAATTTTTAATGGATTATTTTTTTAACTGTCGTGTGCACGTAGCCTTAATCAGCAACTCCAAGGTGAAATAATTTTGTAAATCTACTTTGTTGTGACTCCAATTAGAAAGCAAATAAATAAGATACCGGTGGCCATAAGATATAAAATATTAATCTAAGATTCTTAGCAGACATTTTGAACAGCCCACCTACCACAGCAAGGCGCCCTCACTCAGACGGCTCCCTTTAATACAAACAGGATACTTACCTCTCTTTCTTAAGCCTAGACCTATAGAATGATGTACTCGAGAGACATATCATATCTTCAGGACATTGCTTAATCTTTGTGTTTGCCTTTATCTTCTTAATGCTTGTGACAGCATCTAAAAAAATCAAGTGTTAAAATCAAACCACTGTTACTATAGTATAAATGGTCTTTACATGTTGAATCTTATGAAACCCCATAAAGCCAGGTTCACACAGTGCAGTTTGGTGCAGTTTTTAATGTCAGGAGTTGATCGTTAGGGTTCATAGTTCACTGTATGTTCCACTGACATAGTTGCCAACTGTCCTGGCTTTGTTGGGACTGTCCCTGATTTTCAGAGACAGTCCCAGCAAATTCAGACTGTCCTGGACTGAAAGGATAGGGCTCATAAGTGGGCAGTCTCGAGTGGGATCGGACTATTGGTAAGTATGCACTGATAGACCAAAAATATTCATACAAGCAATGGGAGCTTCGGGGCATCTGTCCCTTTCCATTTACCTCATCACACTCAAGAAAATTGTTGATTTCTAATATTAATCTGTTTTCCCTTAGTCCTAACAGCCGCACAATAATGGGGTATTTCTGTCTCTGTGTACTAGTAGGACAGATGGAATTTTTAATTTAATCAAATTAGTTACTAATTAGAGACCCCATAGCCTATATAAAATACCTAGCCCTCCTACCATGTGCTTTTTATAAAAAAAATTATGTACTTAGGGAGGGAAGCTTTTGCTGATGTTAGTACTAAGGGAAAACAAATTACCATTAGAAATCAACAATCCTCTTAAGTCTTAACCAGCAGCACAATAATTTGGAATTAACAAGAAATATAGACCGCAACAGAGCAGTCTCTTCTGAGAACCATAAATTCAACATGCAACGCAAGATCCATGCTACACGCTAAAGTCCACAAGCAAAGCAGAGTATCTGTCCAAGTCCACACAGGACAGAAAAAAAAAACTCCACATGTCCTATTAGTACACAGGGGCAGAAATACCCCATTATTGTGCTGCTGGTTAGGACGTAAGGAAATAATACGTTACAGCAAAATTACTATAATTTTTATTTTTATGTACAGTCTGGACATCATATAAATGACTTCACCATAAATGTCTACATAAGTAGTGATTTATTCTGATGTGTGGCTAAACCTCAGACACATAGAGGGAGATTTATCAAGGAAAATGGGTTTAGTTGTCCATAGCAACCAATCAGATTACAAAGGAGCTGTGAAAAATGAAAGGTGGAATCTGATTGGCTGCTATGGGGAACGAAACCAGTTTTCTTTTACAACAGTTTTAAATAATTTTCCCTACAATCTTCCATGTTTTTTAGTCAGTAGAAGAAAATAAAATCTCAATAAATGTACTGGGAGAAATTTATCAAAACTGGTGCAAAGGGAAACTGGCTTTGTTGCTCATAGCAACCAATCAGATTGAACCTTTCATTTTTCACAGCTCCTTTTGGAAATGAAAGCTGGAATCTGATTGGTTGCAACTAAGCCAGTTTTCCTTTACACCGGTAGCATACATCTCCCCCAATATTCTTTGTGACCCTAAGCTCAAGGTTCTAGTTGTAATAATGGTATAACTAGAATTCGGGGGACCTATTCAGCATTGGACTGGTCCACCAGAGTGCCAGAGGATCTTCTGGGGGGGGAGCTCAGGCTCTAATACCATAGCGGGCCCCAAAAGTCTAGGAGAAACAAACATTTGGAGCCAGTCACCTCTCACTAGGGGTTACTTATTTGATTCAAAATCTATTAGACTTTATTGATAATGTGGGGTTTATGTCCTGAGAACAATTTCCTCTGGTGGGCCCTAGGAACCCCAGACCAACTTTTGACCTAATATGAAAGGCAGGAACGGGCTCTGCACCTTGTGGACTATAAACTGAAGTGATAAAAATACTGGACTACAGCCATATAAACTAGTTGTACCTGAGCAACAACCAAATAATGGAGAGTCAGATATCAGATCTTCAGAAACCTTACAAAGAGGAGCAAGACAACAGAAAGAGGAACATTATTTCTGCACCAGAGAGGGTGCTCAGTCCCTAGGCCCTGCGACAGATTCTATGGTTATGGACAGATTAAGAAAATGAGAATACTTAAATTTTACTTTATTATAAATATATTCACAAATACCTTTCATTAGTATTAATGGCTTGTTTTGTTTGGGGAGCAATCATTAGGAGAAATAAAATGGCCGCCTTCCTATCAGTACACCCGAAACACGTTACTTCAGGACACTGAGCTAAAGAGCCGCCTCATCCTCCTCTCTGCTCTGCTTGTCAGGGATTATGATCCTGAATACGGCTGATAAGATCTTCAGCTGAATCTCTGTAGGAATGGAGTCCATGAGGAGACATGAAGTACAGAGAGGATGGACAGGATAGATTGTGGTAATGTGGGGCTGAGGTAATGGAGACTGCATACAAGAGCTGCTGCTCATTACCACCACCTCCTCTCTGTACTTCATGTCTCCTCATGAACTCCATTCCTACAGAAATTCAGCTGAAGATCTTAACATCTGTATTCAGGATCATTATCCCTGACAAGTAGGAGAAGAGGATGAGGCAGCTCTTTACCTCAGTGTTCTGAAGTAACCTGTCCTGCTATGGGTTTTTTGTGTACTAATAGAACGGCGGCCATTTCCCCTGATGATCGCTCATTATAACTAATGAAAGGTAATTGGGAATATATTTATAAAAAAGTAATATTTAAGAATTTTCTGTCATTTTATTTTCCTAATTCCCGGAGAACCCCTTATTGACATGGTCATGATCCCAAATAACACGGAACGTCACTGCTCATGTGCAGCCACCTGGTCAATAACGTGTCAAGACATTCATATTATAGCTGGCACAAAAATGTATTTAATTGTCCCCCCTCCTCTTCCTGCTACCAAATCATTAGTGTTCCCCCAGCTCCATGACACCATCCAGTCCTGGTGAGAGACACGGACTAAGGCGGCAGCACAGCGAGTAAGCAGGGGACGCGTCCTATGGCAGACTATGAAACCACTCAGCACAGGCGGAAAATATATTTGAGTCAGATATGAAATATTTATTTCTAGTTTCATTAAAGTTTTGGTCTTTTTTTTTTTTCTAAGAATCCATGTGGGGAAATACTTGGAGCCAAAGTTGAGAGCTGCACATTAGCGCTGTCTCATTTACCGCTGACTGCGGCTGAAATAACGTGATAAAAAATGCATGAAGTCAGTGTTAATCTCACAAGCGGAGCGTCGGTCCGAGTGATGTCTGCGCTCTCTACGTTCTTCTCTTGTTCTCCCTCCTTCAGTTCCCTGCGGCCTCTGATTCTAATTCACTGATTTCTTCTCTTTCTTCCTGTTTTCCCTTTTGACGTTACCTCTTTTTCTCTCTCTTTTGGTGGGGGGTAGTTACACTGCATTGCCAGGAGCCTGTAGAGGGGTACAAGGAGTCCCTGCATATCATCATGAGGGTATGTTCAGATAGGCAGATTTTGTCTGCGACATAATCCTCAGCGTATCCCAAACAAAAACCTATGCACTGTGCTGTGGATCCGCTCTCGGTTAGGGCTGCCGCGAGGGGTCCACACAGTTACCGTGCCGGGAATGGACCTGTACATTCTAGAGGTGATCTTCAAAACCGCGCAACAAAAACCCTCGGGCCTCAAGAACTCTGGTACGGCATCCCACTGAAAACAATGGGAGATGGTTTCATTGCCCGGTTTTCGGCACCAAATCTGAAGCCCTCACCTAAAATACTAAGTCTGAACATACCCTTGTGTTACTGTATTCTGCCCTAAAGGCCATGAATGAACAAGTACTTCCATAATATGACATCCATTTGGAGCACGCCACATTTATTTCTCATGGGGTCATACGTACAGTACACCGAGGTCCAGCATGGGCTGACATCAGGCTTGTGCACTATATTCTGTCCTCCTAGTCTACAAGCTAATGGTGACCCGAACATCTGCTGTAGAATTCTAACACTGGACCAAAATATTACTGACGTATCATCAAATGTGTTGTATGAAAGGTGGATTTAACACCTTAGTGACCACCAATATGCCTTTTTACGGTGGTCACTTGGGGGACTTAGGCTGGGCTGACGCCATTTTATGGTGGCCCAGTCTAAGCTCTGCAGCAGCGAATGGCTGTAACATTAGAGCCAGCCCGGTGTCACGGACAGTGTACAGGAAACAATGAAAAACAACATGCATAAATAACTCGCTGGATCCAAAAGCTAAGGAACAAAAGGGAGACCCCTGTAGAAGACCTGGCACTTTCCCTGGCTGCTCAGCCTATGCATAGATCCAAATGGTGGAGGTATGCATATCCACGTACCTTGACTATATAAGCCCTGAGCACCCTACAATAGTGAGGGGACACGACCACCGGCTCCCTACACCAGACACGGAGGGAGTCAGGGTCACCTGGGATCCAACAAACAGAAAATAACAGATATCAGTTAACACTTAAGACTTAACTTAGTAGAGGAGAGGAGAACCAGCTTGGGCATGCACACATACTCCAGGAAGAAATATAAGCCGCCCAGAAAAGCTTTCTGGGGAAGAATTTAAAGGGAAGCCATTAGTCCAACACATGACAGCTGAGAGAGACTAACGAGAGGAGGAGCTGAATACCACAACACAGAAACTCAAGGGGGAGGTTCTGAAAAGCCTCTGTCAGAGCTTCTCAGCTGTCTGGTTGTGACAGTACCCCTCCCTCTACGAGTGGACTCCGGACACTCAGAACCCACCTTCTCAGGATGGGACCTATGGAAAGCCCTGATGAGACGAGAGGCCTTAATGTCCGTCACTGGGACCCACATCCTCTCCTCAGGACCATACCCCTCCCACTGAACAAGGTACTGAAGAGAACCGCGGACAAGACGAGAATCCACAATCCTAGAGACCTGAAATTCAAGATTCCCATCAACCATAATCGGAGGAGGAGGCAAAGGCGAGGGTACAATGGGTTGAACATAAGGTTTCAATAAGGACTTATGAAAAACATTATGGATCTTCCAAGTCTGAGGAAGATCAAGACGGTATGCAACAGGATTGATGACAGACAGGATTTTGTAAGGTCCAATAAACCTAGGACCCAACTTCCAGGAGGGAACCTTCAATTTGATATTCTTGGTAGACAACCACACCAGATCACCAACATTCAGGTCCGGACCAAGCACACGTCTCTTATCAGCCACACGCTTATATCTCTCACTCATGCTCTTTAGATTATCTTGAATCTTTTGCCAAATAGATGACAAAGACGAGGAGAACCTGTCCTCATCAGGTAAACCAGAAGACCCCTCTCCCGAGAAAGTCCCAAACTGTGGATGAAACCCATATGCACCAAAAAATGGTGACTTATCAGAGGACTCCTGACGACGGTTATTTAAAGCAAACTCAGCAAGGGACAAAAAAGAACACCAATCCTCTTGATTCTCCGCCACAAAACAGCGCAGATATGTCTCCAGATTCTGATTGACGCGCTCTGTCTGGCCATTCGACTGCGGGTGGAAAGCAGAAGAGAATGACAACCGAACCCCCAAGCGAGAACAGAAAGCCTTCCAGAATCTGGAAACAAACTGCGTGCCCCTATCAGAGACTATGTCTGAAGGAATACCGTGCAATTTGACAATGTGATCAACAAATGCCTGCGCCAGCGTCTTAGCATTGGGCAAACCAGGAAAAGGGATGAAATGCACCATTTTGCTAAAACGGTCCACCACCACCAGAATCACAGTCTTCCCCGAGGAACGAGGCAGGTCCGTTATAAAGTCCATGGACAGATGTGTCCAAGGACGGGAAGGAATGGGTAAGGGAAGGAGAGGACCTGATGGCCGTGAATGAGGGACTTTGGCACGAGCGCAAGTCTCGCAGGCTGCCACAAAACCCTCAACCGACTTACGAAGCGCAGGCCACCAGAATCTCCGAGCGATGAGATCCAGTGTGGCTCTTACCCCCGGGTGCCCAGCAAGGACCGTATCGTGGTGTTCTTTAAAAATCTTGTGTCTTAAAGCGAGAGGCACAAACAACCTCCCAGGAGGACAAAGATCAGGAGCCTCTGACTGGGCTGCCTGCACCTCTGCCTCCAATTCAGGAAAAAGAGCAGAGACCACCACACCTTCAGCCAAAATGGGACCCGGGTCTTCAAAATTCCCGCCTCCCGGAAAACAACGTGACAGGGCATCTGCCTTCACATTCTTAACTCCAGGGCGGAACGTGACAACAAAATTAAACCTAGAAAAGAACAACGACCATCTGGCCTGTCTCGGGTTCAGACGCTTGGCTGACTCCAAGTAGGCCAGATTTTTATGGTCAGTAAATACGGTAATAGGGTGTCTGGCTCCCTCTAGCCAATGGCGCCATTCCTCAAAAGCCAACTTGATGGCCAACAATTCCCTATCTCCCACATCGTAATTTCTCTCTGCGGAGGAGAGTTTCTTCGAGAAAAAGGCACACGGTCGCCATTTGGCAGGAGAGGAACCCTGAGACAAGACCGCACCCACACCCACCTCAGAAGCATCAACCTCAACTATGAAGGGTAAAGAAACATCAGGTTGCACCAAGATGGGAGCGGAAGCAAAACTCTCCTTGATATCAGAAAAAGCCTTACGCGCCTCTACTGACCAAGAAGAAAAATCTACCCCCTTTCTGGTCATATCAGTGAGTGGTTTAACAATAGAAGAATAATTCAAAATGAACTTCCTGTAATAATTGGCAAAGCCCAAAAAACGCATCAGCGCCTTTTGATTCTCAGGAAGCTCCCACTCAAGCACAGCGCGGACCTTCTCGGGGTCCATGCGAAAACCAGAAGGGGAGAGAAGAAACCCCAGAAATTGAATTTCTGGAACCGCAAACACACATTTTTCCAGTTTCGCATATAATTTATTCTCCCGCAGGATGAGCAAGACCTGACGTAAATGTTCCTTATGAGTTTTGAAATCGGGAGAAAAAATCAAAATGTCATCCAAATACACCAATACAAATTTTCCCATCAAATGATAAAAAATGCTGTTCACGAAATGCTGAAAAACGGCTGGGGCATTCATCAAACCAAAAGGCATAACCAAATTTTCAAAATGGCCCTCAGGGGTATTGAAGGCCGTCTTCCATTCGTCCCCTTCTCTGACCCTGACCAGGTTGTATGCCCCTCTTAAATCTAATTTGGAAAAGACTTTAGCCCCAACAACCTGGTTAAATAGGTCCGGGATGAGAGGAAGCGGATAAGGGTCACGAATTGTGATATTGTTCAGCTCCCTGAAATCCAGACAAGGTCTTAAAGAACCATCTTTTTTCTTGACAAAGAAAAAACCAGCGGCAACAGGTGACTTTGAGGGTCGTATGTGTCCCTTTCTCAGACTCTCAGAGATATAAGCACGCATAGCGACCCTTTCAGGTTGGGAAAGATTGTATAAACGAGATTTAGGCAGCTTGGCGTCTGGGATGAGATTAATAGGGCAATCGTACTCCCTGTGCGGGGGCAAATCCTGAACTCCACTCTCAGAGAAGACATCCGAAAATTCAGAGAGAAAAGATGGTACAGTCTTAGTAGCAACCTCAGAAACAGATGTCATGAGGCAATTCTCTCTGCAAAAGTCACTCCAACCATTTATTTGCCTCACTTGCCAATCAATGGTGGGGTTATGCTTAGTGAGCCAGGGCAGCCCCAACACCAGAGGAGTGGGTAAACCGCTAAGGACGAAACATGACACATCCTCAACATGAGCATCACTCACAATTAAACGGATATTGTGAACTATGCCCTTTAATGATTTTTGAGAAAGTGGAGCGGAGTCGATAGCAAAAACAGGAATATCCTTTCCCAAAGTGCGCACCTGGAATCCATGAGTTATCGCAAATTGATTATCAATGAGATTGACCGCTGCTCCACTATCCACAAAAATCTCACAAAAAATGTTCTTGCTCTCTAGCGCCACCCTAGCCGGCAGGACAAAACGGGAACTACAAGCAAACGGAAAACCTTCAATTTCCGCCTCAACCCTGCCAATAGTAACAGACGGAACATTTTTAAAAGATTTTTTCCTCTTTGTTTCTTTATTATACTCAGAGAACTGCCTGAATCTCCTAGAGGGACAAATATTTGCCAAATGATTAATACCTCCACAACAAAAACAAACCCTCCCATGCGAGCTGAATCTTCTATTGTCAGAAGCAATCAACCCCAGCTGCATGGGCTCCTTCTCAGAAGGGGCTGACAGCGACTGAGACCCCTGCGCACAGAATGGGACCGCTGCACAGTCCTGGGACCGAGTATGACAGGAAGGAGAGATCTCTCCTCTCTCTCTAAGACGCCTGTCAATACGAACGGCCTGAGACATAGCAGAGTCCAAAGAAATAGGCCTCTCATGAAAGGCAAATGCATCTTTCAATCCCTCTGAAAGACCATGGCAAAATTGACTTCGGAGTGCAGCATCATTCCAACCAGTATCAGCTGCCCATCTCCGAAATTCTGAGCAGTATATTTCTGCGGATTGTTTACCCTGGCATAAGAGACGTAGTCTAGACTCCGCCAGAGCAATACGATCCGGATCATCATATATCTGACCCAGGGCTAAAAAGAATTCCTCCACTGAACGGAGGGGCCGTGCCCCCTCCGGCAGCGAAAAGGCCCAGGACTGAGCGTTACCCCTGAGCAGCGATATAATGATCCCCACCCTCCGTTCCTCATCACCAGAAGAATGGGGAAGAAGGCGAAAATGGAGTTTGCAAGCCTCTCTAAAACGCACAAAATTCTCACTACCCCCGGAAAACGTATCCGGGAGCGAGATCTTAGGCTCAGAACAAACTCCATGAACGCCAGCTGAACCGGTCACTTGAAGCTGAGAACAAGTCCTGCGGAGATCAGCTACCTCCAATGAAAGACCCTGAAGGCGTTCAGCCAAAAGTGAAACCGGATCCATGCTTGAGACGGTTATGGCGGCTTATAATGTCACGGACAGTGTACAGGAAACAATGAAAAACAACATGCATAAATAACTCGCTGGATCCAAAAGCTAAGGAACAAAAGGGAGACCCCTGTAGAAGACCTGGCACTTTCCCTGGCTGCTCAGCCTATGCATAGATCCAAATGGTGGAGGTATGCATATCCACGTACCTTGACTATATAAGCCCTGAGCACCCTACAATAGTGAGGGGACACGACCACCGGCTCCCTACACCAGACACGGAGGGAGTCAGGGTCACCTGGGATCCAACAAACAGAAAATAACAGATATCAGTTAACACTTAAGACTTAACTTAGTAGAGGAGAGGAGAACCAGCTTGGGCATGCACACATACTCCAGGAAGAAATATAAGCCGCCCAGAAAAGCTTTCTGGGGAAGAATTTAAAGGGAAGCCATTAGTCCAACACATGACAGCTGAGAGAGACTAACGAGAGGAGGAGCTGAATACCACAACACAGAAACTCAAGGGGGAGGTTCTGAAAAGCCTCTGTCAGAGCTTCTCAGCTGTCTGGTTGTGACACCCGGACTGGCAGGAGCTCCGATCCATCACATGCCACAGGCAATAGCGCCTGCCACATTACAGAGGAAGCGGGCTCCCTCTGTCTCCCATGGCACCCCACAAACGAGATCGCATGGTGAAGATGTCAGTGCAGGCAGACCAGGTCCTAGTGAAGGCCCCAGGCCTGCCTCCAGCTTGTCCCAGCAGGCCGTGTCTGTTAATGGCCATTTAGACAAGATTACATTTATCTAATGGTTGTTAAAAACCAGTACACTGTGAAAAGGGGCCTATCAAGAGTTAAAAGTAATAATAAAATGCTCACATCATTCCCTTGCACGTAATGGAACACTCGCTCCAAACTGGTCATATGTGATGTCAACAATGGGGAACGTCAGGTCCTGCTGCCTCCAGTGTGGAGCGTGTGTTCCATTACGTGCAAGTGGAACAGGTGGTTAGTTTATTATCGTTATTTTTTTTACATTGGCACTTGTGGAGATGGAGGCAAGACTGGGACAAATACAGGTGAAACTCGAAAAAATTAGAATTTCGTGCAAAAGTCCATTTATTTCAGTAATGCAAATTAAAAGGAATTGCATTAATGCAGCTTAAAATTTGAATTTTGTAAAAAGGTTCAATATTCTCGGCTCAAAGTGTCACCCTCTAGTCAGCTAATTATTCCATACCCCCTGAGCAAAGGGGACCTGAGATTTTGACTTTGGGTTTTATAAGCTGTAAGCCATAATCATCCAAATTATAACAAATAAAGGCTTGAAATATCTCGCTCTGCCTGTAATGAGTCTATCTCATTAGTTTCACCTTTTAAGTTGCATTACTGAAATAAATGAACTTTGCACGATTTTCTAATTCTTCGAGTTTCACCTGTATATGGGGTCATTATAACTACTGGGGGCACAACTGGGGGCTATTATAACTTCTGGGAGGCATATAGAGGCCATCCTCTATACTGGGGGTCATTATAACTACTGGGGGCACAACAGGGGGCTATTATAACTACCGGGAGGCACTAAGAGGCCATTATCTATACTGGGGGCACAGCTGGGGGTCATTATAACTACTGGGGGCAAAACTGGGGGCTATTATAACTACTGGGAGGAACTAAGAGGCCATTATCTATACTGGGGGCACAGCTGGGGGCTATTATAACTACTGGGAGGCACTTAGAGGCCATTATCTATACTGGGGGTCGTTATAACTACTGGGGGCACAACAGGGGGCTATTTTAACTACTGACAGGCACTAAGAGGCCATTATCTATACTGGGGGTCATAACTACTGGGGGCACAACAGGGGGCTATTATAACTACCAGGAGGCACTAAGAGGCCATTATCTATACTGGGGGCACAACTGGGGGTCATTATAACTACTTGGGGCACAACAGGGGGCTATTGTTATAACGACCGGGAGGCACTAAGAGGCCATTATCTATACTGGAGGCACAACTGGGGGTCATTATAACTACTGGGGGCACAACAGGGGACTATTATAACTACTGGCAGGCACTAAGAGGCCATTATCTAGGCTCGGCGAAACATGTAGGGAAGCGGGAGCATTTAGATTTTAGCATCAGATTGAGCGGAGTGAGCCCTCATAGTAGAGACATATATGCAACTAAATATAAAGTTGCCATAAAGATTTAGGGATTTGGGCAACCCCTGAGAAGTGTATCAGGAGCTATCCCATCCAGTGACATATACCAAGAGGGGTATATAAACATATACAACAGTCTCACCGCTCATTCTGAGGACTTTTAATCAAATTATAACTACTTGGGGCACAACAGGGGGCTATTGTTATAACGACCGGGAGGCACTAAGAGGCCATTATCTATACTGGAGACACAACTGGGGGTTATTATAACTGGCAGGCACTAAGAGACCATTATCTATACTGGGGGCACAGCTTGGGGTCATTATAACTAGTGGGGGCACAACAGGGGACTATTATAACTACTGGCAGGCACTAAGAGGCCATTATCTATATTGGGGGCACAACTGGGGGTCATTATAACTACTGGGGGCACAAAATGGTGCATTATTTACACTGGGGGCATGATATATAAATTCAGAGCGTACTTCAGGGGTTGGGAGTTTTAAATTAAAAACCCAATGAAATTCATCAATTTTTTTATGGCGGTTAAAAATGGATGCAAAACGGCAGTTCAAAACAGACAGAAAATGGATGCAGAAATGGTTGAAGAATGGCCATCCTTATATGCACTGCAAATCTTAGCTTGACCTTAATGTTTCCATTGATTCATATGCCATCTCATCACATTATGCTCAAACACTGATTGCAGGTCTGGCAGATTCTGAGGTTTTTTAGTCTGCATTGGGACTTTATCTAGATCTAAGTTGAGAGAGTCAGTAAGTCAGCATTACAAGATTATCCTTGATGTACGCTAATGTATCACAAGTGCACTCACTCCAAATTTTAAGCAAACAATTTAAGGTTTTACCCTTTAATAATTTATAAAACGTCAATAAGCTAAAATAATGTATGCATTACATTTCCGATTGCTGAAAGCAAAGCAAAGAGATTTCCTTGTCTTCTCTGTTCTATTACATCACAGATACATTGGACGCTTGGACAGAGAAGTGACATTTTTATTTTAAAATCAACACATGTAATAGGCTGGAATCTATTAAGACTGACATCTTATATGCTGGTCTTAATATCTGTCCTGCTGGTGTCAGATGCACCACAATTAATAAGAAGTGCACATGGGGCAGGGAATGTGTTTCATAAATTCCAGTCCAAGTTAGATCCACTTTGCAAATGAAGTTCAGTGGGATGGGATGCCATTCAGGCATCATATCTAGTGGTCACATAACTAAGCAGTAAATAATAGCTTCAGATTTTTTACCTGTTCCTCAAAACTATTACATGACGATTAGGTGCCATGATGACCATTGTAAGGTTAGTGCAAATTACCTCGAGGTTCTGGATGAAAAAATCAATTCCAAGGAATTCATTAGTCTAAGCAGAGGTTATTCCCACAGGTGAAGAGCTCTGTTGACCGACATCTAGAACAGCCCTGACAATCTGGGCCCTGCACCGCTCTTCCAGGTGGCAACGCAGACATCAAACCTCAAATTCGGCTGCAGGAGCGGCCACTGTGCCGCTACCCGGGAAGTGTTGCGGCATACGTGCCCCCGAAGCCAAGTATGAGCTTTGGCAGATTGAATGGATTCTCTCATCCCTAGTCTAGACATACTGAGACGGGTGACCATGTGGACCCAGTTTTTGAGAATAAAAACAGCAAGAAACTGGCCCATAATGTGGTGTTAAAATGGGCCACGTTCAATTGTTTTTGGGAAATTTCATGAACGAGACCATCAATGAAACAGACACAGGCCGCATTCTTGTCTCCTTTGTCTAAACAAAGAGCTTTTTAATTAAGAGAAGCAGAACCAGGTCAACTGCCAAATGTATTTGTTACTCTGCGGGTCCTCTCGTTCGCCTCCGGGTATTAGAGAAACAGAGGAACAACATAAAGTAACTGAAAAGATACATCCAAAACCTCAAGGAAATGATCAGAAATCATCTTCATGCAAATAGGAGACCTTCATAAATAATATGTTCACGCTCTGCTTTTCACATTAATTAGATGCATGAAGATACTTGTTAGCAGAACATCTTCATGATTTACAGTGTGAATGAAGAGAGGGAGCGACTAACGGATCACACAATTATTACTGCTGACTGAAAATGTCACTTGTTGGAGGTGACAAAAAGGCAAACTGTACTGTGAACAGATACCGCTAGGCTACTTGGTATAATTATTTGGTATTATGACCTGCGTTACAACATTAGAATATCTACATGACAATATTTCACTCATTTATTTACAGCCATTCATCTCAATCAAAGCTGAATGTTAATCCAGACAACATTAGTTAATTTGTTTTGTCACATACTAAGAGTACTGTATTTTTCGCTTTATAAGACGCACTTTCACCCCCCCCCAAAATGGGGGGAAAATGTCAGTGCATCTTATAGGTTGAATAGTAATGAGTATTTTCATTATGGAAGTGCTCATTAGTACAGCAGGACTGGGGAGCAGTGAATACCGCGCTCCTTGTGCGGGCTCTGTACTCACCGCTCCCTGGTCTTCTTCTTCCGATGCTGCATGCTGTGCTGTGACCTGTGCACAGTGTGAGGATGTAGGCGCACTTTGTGTCCTCACGCAGTACAACAGCGCTGGATCTCCCGAATGGCTGTGCAGTCCAGAGCAGTAAAGGTGAGTGTCATGCCCCACTCTGACGGTGTGCAGAGGTCGGCCAGGATAGCAGCACGAGTTTAGTGTTTGTTTTGGATGCCAGTGCTGGATCCGCCTCTCATCAGGTGCACTGGGTGGGGTCATTAGTTTAAATAGCATACCAGCCCAGTGCTCTGAGCGGATTATAGGAATCATTGTGGTCTTGGAAGCTAGGAAGGAAGGTTGTCTGTCTGTTCCAGCTCTGGAAGATAAGTGTTATTTCAAGTTTGGTTGTTTTGTGTCATCTCTCCCATCCAGGGTCTGTGCGAGCAGGCTGCTCCTATTTCCCCTCTTCACCATCTCAGGGTAATTAGGGTGTATTCAGCCCAGGCATGGGGACACATCAGATCTACCACTAAGGTCTGCATGTGGGCTGAGCAGTGCAGGGAAAGAGGTCAGGGATTAGCTAGGAGGTGACCCTTCCCCTGTCTCTCGCCCAGAGCCTGGTTGGTGGGTTATCTGTGAAGACACCCACCGTGACAGTGAGTAGATATTTTTTTTTGTTTGATCTGAGGTCTGATTAACATTGGGGGTCTTAAGCCGAGGTCTGATGAGGATTGGTGGTCTGATGAAAAATATATTTTTTCTTATTTTCCTCCTCTAAAACCTAGGTGCGTCTTATAGGGTGAAAAATACAGTTATAGTACAAAAAAAAATGTGAAACAATCATTATAGTGAAGATTCTAGCCTGGAGATGACCAAATCAATTCTTATAGAGCCAAATTTTGACCAGAGAGAAAGAGAGAACCAGAAGGCCATCCACAGACTTTCAGGGAGATTTTGGGTCAAAACTGATTCCAGGTCTAAATCAAATTAAGTTCCCGCAACAAGTTAAATATATAGAAATGCGCTCATTACTAATCCTATCTAAAATGTAGACAGCATGAATTTAGACTAGACAATATAAAGATTTGCCAATTTACCCCAGTGACTCTCGCTAGATGATACATTTATAGGACACTTTTGTCTAACGGTGCATCACCTATAGATTACTAAAATAACAACAAAAAGGGACCGAGCAGTAGGGACTGAGAAAATGACTACAAACAGCCAATATTTATTAATAATCATCTTAATACATTTAAAACATCTAAAAATGTAAACCAGGATTTGTGAAAAAAGTTAATTCCCATAAGCACCAAACTTAATGGTGGGACAGACATTTTTGATTTGACTTTTGATTTTAAGTACCATAGATATGGGAGGTGAAATCTCCTCCACCCCACATCCACGATGCTCTGAGCAAATGCAGTAATGAAACAGTTACATTACCGTTAATTACATCCTATGGACTGTACTTATATTGATTTTAGCTCTCGTCCCATAACGCTCCATTATATTAATGATTAGTTAAACAACGTGTTTTATCAGATTCTATTCATTGACTCATTTCTGGTTCTATTTTATCCCTGTAAATGGGTTCAGTTTCTAGCTGAAGAATAATAGAATTGTCTCCTCTATTTCCGATTTATGCACAATAGCATTAATGCTAATAATAATGTTTAGTCTCTTCAATGACTTTGTAATTTCCTTATTTTATGGGAATATAATTATTTGTCTCTATGAAAAGAGCAGCAGGAGCCGCAGGTGGAGCCAGGTATATTCCGATATCACAGCCATCTTGTATCGTCATGTGCCGCGCACGATAAGTTTCATCTTTATAATATTTAGAAGAGAACGGTATCGCCCCTTGGATTCTACAATCAGAATTCTAGATTCGAATCGTGAGGATTTTGGAGAGTGGAAGAAAGAAAGCAAAATGTCATCCACAGTTTTTCAGGAAAATTGAAACACTTTGGATTCGGGTCTGAATCACATTGGACGGTGAATTTGGTCAAATTGGACCAGAATCGAATGTATAGAAATGTATTCATCTCTATTACTAACATTTGGTTCTCTGATTTTTAATTTTTTATTAAGTGTTCCACTACTACAGGGATGCCCAACCTGCGGCCCTCCAGCTGTTTCAAAGCTACAACTCCCTGCATGCCCGGACAGCCTACAGCAGGGCATGGTGGGAGGTTTAGTTTTTAAACAGCTGGAGGGCTGCAGGTTGAGCATCCCCGCACTAGTAGATGTATGTATGCAGGGCTTTTTTTCTCAGAGAAAAGGTGGTGGAACTCACCCCCCCTCCCCTGGCCACGCCCCTACCCACCCCTAGGATCGCCCCCTACCCACCCCTAGGACCACCCCCTAAAACTGCCCCTTTAGAGAACAGGGATGCAAGTAAAATTTGGGGGGGCTATAAAAGTCCAGCCCAGCAAAGAAACCCCCCAGATGGGGATGGCACTGTTAATGGGGGATCTGTGGATGGCACTGTTATGGGGTGGAGGATGTGGGGATGGCACTGTTATGGGGTGGAGGATCTGTGGATGGCACTGTTATTGGGGATCTGTGGATGGCATCCACAGATCCCCCATCCCATAACGGTGCCATCCACAGACCCCCCCACCCTATAACAGTGTCATCCACAGACCCCCCCACCCCATAACAGTGCCATCCACAGACCCCCCCACCCCATAACAGTGCCATCCACAGACCCCCCCACCCCATAACAGTGCCATGCCATCACAGGACCCCCCACCCCATACCGGCCCCAGACCCCCCTACCCCATAACAGTGCCATCCACAGACCCCCCCATCCTATAACAGTGCCACCCACAGACCCCCCCACCCCATAGCAGTGCCATCCACAGACCCCCCATCCTATAACAGTGCCATCCACAGACCCCCCCCACCCCATAACAGAGCCATCCACAGACCCCCCCCATAACAGTGCCATCCACAGACCCCCCCTACCCCATAACCGTGCCATCCACAGACCCCCCCACCCCATAACAGAGCCATCCACAGACCCCCCCCCCCCACCCCATAACAGTGCCATCCATAGACACCCCCCCCCCCCCTCACACAAATGTATTTTATTTCCGTTCTTGCGGTTTCCATTTGTGGTCCGTATGCGGAACCATTAATTTCAATGGTTCCGCCAAAAAAACTGAAGGTAGTCCGTGTGCATTTCGTTTCCGTATATCCGTTCCGCTAGAGGATAGAACTTGTCCTATTATTGTCCGCATAACAGACAAGGATAGGACTGTTCTATTAGGGGCCAGCTGTTCTGTTCTGCAAAATACGGAATGCACACAGACGTCATCCGTATTTTTTGTGGATCCTTTTTTTTTTGTGGATCGCAAAATACATACGGTCGTGTGCAAGAGGCCTTAAAAGTAATTCCTGGCACACACGGTAAACACACAAGCTTTTCGCGGTGGCTTTACACTGAGCCGATTAACACTCGCTCCCGATAATCTGCCCATGAAAAGGATCCGCTGATCACCCAATGAAGGTGTGGAACGCGCATTCCTCGGCTGAAAAAAATCGTTCATGCGGACACCTAAATGATAGTTTCTAGGCAGCAGTACTGTCTAAACAGCCTCTGCTACCCAGAAACTATGGATCTGTATGGGGATGAGCGCTAGCATAGCCGTTGCTCATCCCCATACAGTGGAGGTGATCACAGCATGTAAATGCAGCACTTCACCTCCACTGACGAGCAGACATTTGTTGTGAAGGAACGCTTCCTTCCCGACAATCGCCTGCTTCATCAGTCCGTGTAAACCGGCCTTTAGTTTAACAATGTGCAAAGCTTGTTACACTCTCCGGTTAAGTTGGGCTCCTTGCAGACGCAGCGAGTCCGCATCGCAGCACCCGTCCTGACCTCCCAGCGCTGACGGGAGTCACATAGCATTATATTGATTTATGATGCTATGTAACCCTTACAGTTCTGGAATGTATTGGATAACACTGGCAGCATTATGCCAGTGTTATCCAATACATTCCAGAACTGTAAGGCCTCTTTCACACGGCGCTCCGGGTTTGCTCCAGATGCGTCGCGTGTGCATTGCGGGAAGCGTCGCGTGTGCAATGCGTTTTAGTGTTCTATTCATTTTATTATTTTCCCTTATAACATGGTTATAAAGGAAAATAATAGCATTCTGAATACATAATGCTTAGTAGAATTTGGCTTTAGGGGTTAAAAAAATAAATAAAAATTAACTCACCTCATCCTCTTGTTCAGCGCAGCCGGCATCGTCTTCTTTCTTCTTCTTTCAGGACCTGCCAAAGGACCTTTGATGACGTAATCGGTGACGTCAGCGCAGGTCCTGCTGAATGAAGATATAGAAGCATGCTGAGATTTTCACATAACGCACAAGTGATGCGTGAAAATCACGGCTCATCTGAACAGCCCCATTGAAGTGAATGGGTCCGGATTCAGTGCGGGTGCAATGCGTTCACCTCACACATTGCACCCGCACGGAATTCTCGTCCCGTGTGAAAGGGGCCTAAGAGTCAGTCACTCACACACAATGTGATCAGGATTGCGGCAGTAGACCTCCAGCCTCTGCTACTCACTGAGTCCGTCACCGTGATGGTCACAGAGGCAGACACTGGGAGGGCAATAAAGAAACTTCTTCTGGCATCTGCTTCACATCCCTGCAGTGGCGCTGGCAACCAGGAAGCACGCACCTGCCGCGCCATAGTTAAGATAGGATTATGCTCCCCAGTGGCGTGCCTAGGGTGTTTGGCACCCGAGGCGGGTCCTTTCTCTGGCACCCCCTCAATACTTTAAAACATTTTTACCCCCTCACAGTAGTATTGCCCTCATTGTACAACCTTCACACTAGTTTTGTCCAGATATGCGCACCCTCACGGTAGTTATGCCCATATTGTGCCCCCTCACAGTATTTATGCCCTCACTGTACAAGTTTCACAGTAGTTATGCCCTCATTGTGCCCGACTCACAGTAGTTATGCCCACATTGTGCCCTCTAACAGTAGTTATGCCCTCTCTGTGCTCCTTTCACAGTTGTAATGCCCTCTTTGTGGCTTCACAGTAATAATCCCCATTGTGCCCCCTTCACAGTAATAATCCCCATTGTGCCCCCTTAATAGTAATAATGCCCAATGTGCCCCCTTCACAGTAATAATCTCCATTGTGCCCCCTGTATAGTAACAATGCCCATTGTGCCTTCTTCATAGTAATAATTCCCACTGTGACCCCTGTATAGTAATAATGCCCATTGTGCCCCTTCACAGTAATAATCTCCATTGTTCCCCCTGTATAGTAACAATGCCCATTGTGCCTTCTTCATAGTAATAATTCCCACTGTGACCCCTGTATAGTAATAATGCCCATTGTGCCCCTTCACAGTAATAATCTCCATTGTTCCCCCTGTATAGTAACAATGCCCATTGTGCCTTATTCATAGTAATAATTCCCACTGTGCCCCCTTAATAGTAGTAATGCCCACTGTGCTAGTAATGCCCTTTGTGCCCCCTCCATAGTAAAAATCCCCATTGTGCCCCCTTCACAGTAATAATGCCCACTGTGCCCCTTCATTGTAGTAATGCCCTCTGGCTATGTGCCCCCTCCATAGTAGTAATGCCCTCTGTGCCCCCTCCATATTAATAAAGCCCTCTGTGCCCCCTCTGTATTAAAAAAAATAACTACTCACCTTGTCTCGTTCCTGAAGCTCACATACCTCTCTTCCCTGCAGGCACAGACCGATCTGCAGCACTGTGTGGGCGGAGCTTATGCAGATTTGCTGTCTGCAGGCTCCGCCCACACAGGCCAGCAGGCACGATCTGTGCCTGCAGGCTGCAATGGTAGAGCGAGGAGAAGTCTTCCTGCTTCACCATTCAGAGCGCTGCGGCCTGAAGGAGGGGAGGAGCACTGGGAGCTAAGCAGTGAGTGACAGAACCGCAGCTCCCAGTGTTCCAGCAATAAGCGCTTCCATCTGTATTGATGTAAGCACTCATTGCTTCTGGCACCCCCCCCTGAGAGCTGGCACCTGGGGCGGACCTGCCCCCCCTTAGTACGCCACCTGATGCTCCCTTCCTCTGCTGCTGTGTAAACCGGCTTGTAAGCTGTAAGACTAGAAAGTGAGGGGGCGGGGCCATTCAGCCCTGCCGGGCCCCTCAACCTCACGGGCCCCATAGCGATCACGTGGTCTGCCACCATAAGACATTCCATTCCTGATCTGAGGTTGCCATGAGCTTTGCTTTTCCAGACCCTCTTGATATGTGAAATTCCCTTTTAATATTAATACTTTCATGTGTGTGCTGTTGTGGTCATGGCTGCAAATGTTTTTTCATACAGGGAAATCTTTTCTTTCTTTTATTGTGTGGCGATGAGAGTTCATTCTTGTTCTAAGTTTTTGACCTGTTTCACCGACATAGAGTCCTCCAGTAGGACCACTTTTGACATGGTGCAGGTGAATGTACCAATGATCAGTGAGCTTCTGACAATGATGTTTTTGAGATTAAGGGATTTTGTAGCACAGGAGTAGGGTGGTCTGGAAATATGGATTTCAAACTGTCATCTTTTTGTAGTATTGGATGTAGTCTCCAAGCAACCCTCCTTAGAATTTCAGATTTAGGTTGTAGGTGACTACTAGAGGTACCTGGTAGTTTTCTTGTTTTGTATAGTAGGAGCTCTCTCCTTGGTAATCTGATAGCTCTAGCAATTTGGTTTTCCACTGTAATTGGATGGTATCCCTGACTCAAAAATATATTTTTGAGGTTCCCAAGGTGTCCGTCCCTGTCTGTAGAGTTCTATCTAATAGCTTGACTGTAGATGATGGAGTTTTTTTATGTCTGGGGTGGAAACTTTCCCATTTGAGGTATGTTGAGCAGGAAGTTAGGTTTCTGGTAAAGTGCTGTTGCTATTTTTTTTATTTTGCATCTTGATGATCTAAAATTTTATTTCGGTATTCGAGTAGTTGAGTGTTAAATTAATTGTGGGATGAAACGGCTTGAAGCTTTCATGGAATGTTCTTAGTTGTTGCTCAGATCCGGTTCAGATAATTATGATCTCATCAATGTAACGATAATAGTCCAAAGGTTTGATGGGGCAGGAGGATAGGAAATCAATTTCAAGCTCGGCCATGAAAAGATTTGCATATTCTGGCGCCATTTTGCTTCCCATTGCTGTGCCGGTCTTCTGTAGGTATATGTCTACTAAATAAAGTGACTGCAATAGGTCCTCTACTAGAGGGAACTATCTTGACCACCATGGATGAAGAATATTTATATTCCAATATTATGCACCAAGATGGATTAAAAGCCTGAAAGGTTTTTATGAAAAATAAAGGAACTGGCAGTGAATCTGTGGGGGAACTTACAAAATTCATTCTCACCCATAATTACTTTTCATTTGGTGAAAGCATATACTTACTGAAGACCGATACGGCAATGGGAAGCAAAATTGCACCACAATATGCAAATCTGTTCTTGGCCAATCTTGAAAGTGACTTCCTGTACTGTTGCCCCATCAAGCCATTGGTTTGTGCCTCATTTAATATTTTGGCGTAGTTGTTGAGCCAGAAAATTTTAATGTTTTTGGTTATTTTGTCAGTGGAGTAAGGCTAGTTTCACACCTGCGAAGTGAATTCCGGCAGGCTGCTCTCTGCTGGGACAAGAATTTTCGGGATCTGGCCATACTGGATACAAACAGAATTCCCACTGACCCAATAAAGTATAATGGGGTCCAGAAGAGATCCGGCCGCATTTCGGCAAAATTAGGAGAAGCGGGCGGACACGCTGCGGTTTGTGTCTGGCCGATTTCCGGCATTGTCTGCCGGATTAGGCGGGCGGACCTACGTAACGCAGGTGTGAAACTAGTGTTTGCAACAATTTTTATGGCTGGCAGTTTGTATTTAGTAAGGGGCGGTACGAACATTTGTAGGCGGAGCTACTTTTTGGCCAGACTTATCATTGTGACTTTTTGTATCCTCCATTTCCCTGGCGGAATCAAACTGACTGCATCTTTATAAAAATAAGATTAGACTTTAGACAATCACTAGGTAATTCATGTTAAAAAAAGTTGAAGGGGTTGTCTCATCATGGACAATTTTCTTATAGGTGCTGCTCCCACTGCTGGCACCCGCACCTATATCGAGAACGGATCGCCGCAAGTGAAGGAAGGCGCACTGCGTATACGTAGCCACCCTGCATTGATTTTCTATAGGGCCGGCGAAAATAGCTATTTCCATCGGCCACATAGAAATGAATGGGAGCGGGGGGCCGCGCATGCGCGATACGCTCTCATTCACTTCTATGGGGAGCCGGCTTATTGGTGGCCAAGCCGGAGTCCTCCAGCCACCACCTTGCGAGGTTCCGTTCTCGATATAGGTGCGGGTCCCACACCTATAAGACAATGCGGGCATATCCTAGCGACATTGTCCATGATAAGACAACCCCTTTAACATGTGGCGTGAAACATTTTCTAAATTTATTGCAAAAAAAAATGCTGTAAAAAAGAAACATATATTAAAAAAAAGTGCAGAAAGTCGTAGTGTGATAAATTACCCCTGTATATGCTAAGACTGGGTTTGTTGTGCCAGTCTTAAGGTCCTTTTACACCTACAGATGATCCGGCAGATATCGGGAATGAAGTGGACGCTGGCCGATCACTGTCAGATTATCAGAGGACATGAGAGCGGCATTTACAAGTAACAATCACCTCCGCTGTATGAGGACAAGCAATCGATATAGCAATCGCTTGTCCTCATAGAAAATCAGTGTTCCAGTGTTCGTTGCAGAACTATCTGCTGCACAGGCACAATGATTTTCTGTGCCAGCAGAACGACACAACCACCCGATGTTTGCTCATTCATCAGGTGAATGCTGGCACATTTCACACTGGCAGATTGTGGGGATTGAGCGTTTATAAAAACTCTCATCCCAATAATCTGCCAGATTATCGGCCCTTTACTTTATCTCACCAGTATGTGTTTTAGGCTATGATCGCAAATTTTTCCCAAAAATGTAGGAACCAAACAATGTAATAGTATTATAAAACTTTAGCGCAAATACAGTACTTTTAAATTAACATGGCGTATTTACCAAAAATCACAACACCAATTGTAATACCAGCGTGTGAACATGGGCAAATACTTCTACCTAGAGATAAAGAAGGTCTTTCATCCATGAGAGCCCCGAGAATTGAATGTCATGACTGGCACAATAAATTAATAGAAATACCGTATTAATAGGATACTAATGAGTGCTTTCATTATAAACGCGCTCATTAGTATGCAGGACGTGTGGGGAGCAGTGACGGTAGCGCTGCTAGCACTGGCTGTACTCACCGCTCACTTGTGTTATTTCGAGCGCTTTGCTGTGTTCTGACTGTGTGTAGCGTCAGGATGTAGTGCAGGTTGGCGCTCACTATAACCTGACGCTGTGTGAAGCCAGGGCACAGTGCAGTGTGGTGTTCAGAGAAGACCTGGGAGCGGTGAGTGCAGGAAGAGTGTGTCATCCCGAGCAAGAGAGGTAAGTTGTTTTATCTATTTTACTGTCTGATCTGAAGGTCTGATGAGAATTGGGGCTCTGATCTGAGGTCTGACAAAGATTGGGGGATGTGATTGGGGGGTCTGTTAAAGATTGGGGGTCTGATAAAGAATGGGGGGGTCTGATGAAGAAGATTGGGGGGTCTGATCTGAGGTTTGATAAAGATTGGGGGCCTGAACTGAGGCCTGATGAAGACTGGAGGTCTGATTTAGGGGTCTGATGAAGATTGGGGTTAGGGGTCTGATGAAGAAGATTGGGGGTGTGATCTGAGGTCTGATAAAGATTGGGGACCTGATGAAGATTGGGGCCTGAACTGAGGCCTGATGAAGACTGGAGGTCTGATTTAGGGGTCTGATGAAGATTGGGGTTAGGGGTCTGATTAAGAAGATTGGGGCTGTGATCTGAGGTCTGATAAAGATTAGGGGCCTGAACTGAGGCCTGATGAAGATTGAAAGTCTGATTTAGGGGTCTGATTAAGAAGATTGGGGGATCTGATCTGAGGTTTGATAAAGATTGGGGGCCTGAACCGAGGCCTGATGAAGACTGGAGGTCTGATTTAGGGGTCTGATAAAGATTGGGGTTAGGGGTATGATAAAGAAGATTGGGGGTGTGATCTGAGGTCTGATAAAGATTGGGGGCCTCATGAAGATTGGGGGCCTGAACTGAGGCCCTGATGAAGATTGGAGGTCTGATTTAGGGGTCTGATGAAGAAGATTGAGGGTTTGATAAAAAAAACTGGAGGTCTGATTGTGGGTCTGATTTGGGGGTGTGATCTTAGGTCTGCCGAAATTTTTTTTTTTTTCTTATTTTCCTCCTCTAAAAATAATTCCTTAACATGCCAACATTTTCATGCAGTAGATGAAGCTATGTGGTAAAGTAGATAATCATCTTATTACACAGTTTTCTGTGGCTGCAATTTCTCTAATGGAGAATATGCCCTATGCGGATTAGACTAAATATAATCCCGTCCTGAACTTGTGAACTCTGCAGGCAATGAGCGTTCGGAGGGAAAGCACTGGAGCTGCTTAACAATTCAGGTTTACTTCCAGATCGTTGCTTATCCACCGTGTCTACCTTTTTAGAAGGACTCTTGAAATGTTTCCGGTCCCAAATGCCCTTATGAAAAGCATCTGCGCTGTCTGTGCCAAATTCAGACTAATCAGGTTGGTGTCGTGTTCTCTACCGCCTCGCGCTTGTATATGATGTTGCTAAATGAGGTGGCATAAGAATAACCGGAGGACAGGCCCGGCGCACTTGTCAACATCGCATTCGTTTGGTTGATGTTTTCGGTGAATGTTAACGAGTACCTAATGTCATTTCTAAAAACACTTAATGAAAACTGCACTTGCTGAATATTTCCGTATATTTCCTATGGTTTGGGCTCGTGGCAGAAGGCTTGTCACTGAATGTGCTTTGTTCATTGAGAAAAGCAGTGACCGGAATTGCACGTATTGGTGAATGAACAGGGGGCGGGCAGCTCCGTTCTGCACGTCGTTCTCCCCGTACAATGCTGCACAGAAAGCCCGTGTGAAAACGCATTCTTCATAATACAGCTAGAAAAGTGAAGCTTTGATCCAGCCTGGATTTTGTTTTCCTGCCATTATCTGAATGGGGAAGAGCAGAGAGGTGAGAATCTGCATTGAAATGGACACACTAACCACAGACCTCGCTGCTCTTTATGTGCAGATGCAGTCAGTGTCTACATCAAGATCCAGAAGATTTCCAAATTACAGCGAAATCTAGTTGGTGAGGAATGAGCCGGGAATGTAGGTTCATGTCAAATACGGGTGAAACTAAAAAAAATGTTATATCGTGCAAAGTTATTTATTTCAGTAATGCAACTTAAAAGGTGAAACTAACATATCAGATAGACTCATTACATGCAAAGCGAGATATTTCAATCCTTTATTTGTTATAATTTGGATGATTTTGGCTCACAGCTTACGAAAAAATCCAATCCACAATCTTAGAAAATTAGAATATTGTGAAAAGGTTCACTAATCTAGGCTCAAAGTGTCACACTCTAGTCAGCTAATTAATCCATACCCCCTGCAGAGGGTTCCTGAGCCCTAGGCCTATTGCACACGACCGTATGGCTTTTTCAGTGTTTTGCGATCCATTTTTCACGGATCCGTTGTTCCGTTTTTTGTTTCCGTTTCTGTTCCGTTTTTCCGTATGGCATATACAGTATACAGTAATTACATAGGTAAAATTGGGCTGGGCATAACATTTTCAATAGATTGTTCAGCAAAAAACGGAACGGAAACGGAAGACATACGAATGCATTTCCGTATGTGTTCCGTTTTTTTGCGGACCCATTGACTTGAATGGAGCCACGGAACGTGATTTGCGGGCAATAATAGGACATGTTCTATCTTTAAACGGAACGGAAAAACTGAAATACGGAAACGGAATGCATACGGAGTACATTCCGTTTTTTTGCGGAACCATTGAAATGAATGGTTCCGTGTACGGATCGCAAAAAACGGCCAGTAAACGGGGGGAAAAAACGGTCGTGTGCAGGAGGCCTTAAAATGTCTGTCTGGTTCAGTAGGGATCACAATCATGGGAATGACATGACAGTTGTGCAGAAAACCATCATTGACAACACCCTCCATAAGGAGGGAAAGCCTCAAAAGGTAATTGCAAAAGAAGTTGGAAGTGCTGTATCAAAGCACATTAATAGAAATAGTTATGTGGAAGGGACAAGTGTGGAAGACAAAGGTGCACAAGCAGCAGAGATGACCGCAGCCTGGAGAGGATTGTCAGGAAAAGGCCATTCACAAGTGTTGGGGACTTTCACAAGGAGGGGACTGAGGCTGGAGTTAGTGCATCAAGAGCCACCACACACAGACTGATCCTGGACATGGGCTTCAGATGTCGTATTCCTCTTGTCAAGTCTCTCCTGAACAACAAACGTCAGAAGTGTCTTACCTGGGCTAAAGAAAAAAAGAACTGGTCTGTTGCTCAGTGGTCCAAAGTCCTCTTTTCTGAAGAGAGCAACTTTTGCATCTCATTTGGACCACGAGTCTGGAGAAAGAATGGAGAGGCACACCATGCAAGATGCTTGAAGTCCAGTATGAAGTTTCCACAGTCTGTGTTGATTTGAGGAGCCATGTCATCTGCTGGTGTTGTTGGTCCACTGTGCTTCATTAAGTCCAGAGTCAAAGCAGCCGTCTACCAGGAGATTTTGGAGCACTTCATGCTTCCTTCTGCAGACGAGCTTTATGGAGATGGTGATTTCATTTTCCAGCAGGACTTGGCGCCTGCCCACACCGCCAACAGTACCAAAACCTGGTTCAATGACCATGGGATTACTGTGCTTGATTGGCCAGCAAACTCGTCTGACCTGAATCCCATAGAGAATCTACGGGTCATTGCCGAGAGAAAGATGAGAGACATGAGACCGAACAATGCAGAAGAGCTGAAGGCTGGAAGCATCCTGGTCTTCCATAACACCTCAGCAGTGCCATAGGCGGATAGCATCCATGCCACACCGCACTGAGGGGCCCCAACCAAGTACTGAGGACATATGCAAGATTATACTTTTTAGAAGTCCTAAATTTTTCTATTTAACATCCTTTTTGTATTGATTTCATGTAATATTCTAATTTTCTGAAATTGTGAATTTCGATTTTTCATAAGCTGTAAGCCATAATCATCCAAATTATAACAAATAAAGTATCTCGTTTGCATATAATGAGTCTATCTCATATATTAGTTTCACCTTTTAAAGAGGACCTTTCATGGGTTCAGACATTATAAAATAAGTAGCACGCATGGATCTAATAGCGCTTACTTTTTTTCCTGGGCGCCGCTCCGTTCGCCCGCTGTGCCCCGTTAAATTCTCCCGCCTGGTATGCTAATTAATAGCATCAGAACAGGGAGGAGGAGACGCCAGGGTTTCTCAATGGGCATCTCCTTCTCCCTGGCTGTAGCGCGGTCCAATCACAAAGGAGAGCGTCAAAGGAAAAAGCAGGGAGCGCAAAACAAAAACAGTCTTCTCCTGCGGGCCTGCAGGAGAAGACGAACGCTGGGCTGTCAATCAAGGACGGCAGGGCGTGGAATGAGGTGGGAGAACGGAGCCTCTAGGAGCCGGAACAACGACAGCCCCCCCCCCCCCCCACCGCCCGACCCCGCTCCAAGAGGCTAATTTGCATATAACAAAAGTAAGAATTGTGCCGTAAGGGGGGCATCAATAAACATAAAAATAGCAGAGTTAGATTTTGCTGACATTAGCACATCGCTAATGTCAGACATGTTTAAGGATGGCGTGTGTATTGTACCATCCCCTCTAAACCCTAGGACCTGGTGCCCCTCTGTTACAGGACAGGACCGCCCTCCCCTGAGAAATCAGCCCTTTTTTTCTCACTGGGACTGTATTCAGGTAGAAGTGATTTGTGCCTGAAGAAGATTAATTTTTAGAAATTTGCTCATCCTTAGGCCTCATGCACACGACCGTTGTGTGCATCCGTGGCCGTTGTGCCGTTTTCCATTTTTTTTCGCGGACCCATTGACTTTCAATGGGTCCGTGGAAAAATCGGAAAATGCACCGTTTTGCAGCCGAGGCCGTGATCCGTGTATCCTGTCCGTCAAAAAAATATGACCTGTCCTATTTTTTTGACGGACAACGGTTCACGGACCCATTCAAGTCAATGGGTCCGTGAAAGAACACGGATGCACACAAGATTGGCATCCGTGTCCGTGATCCGTGGCCGTAGGTTGCTTTCATACAGACGGATCCGAAGATCCGTCTGCATAAAAGCTTTTTCTGATCTAAGTTTTCACTTCGTGAAAACTCATATCCGACAGTATATTCTAACACAGAAGCGTTCCCATGGTGATGGGGACGCTTCTAGTTAGAATACACTACAAACTTTGTACAAGACTGCCCCCTGCTGCCTGGCAGCACCCGATCTCTTACAGGGGGATATGATAGCACAATTAACCCCTTCAGGTGCGGCACCTAAAGGGGTTAATTGTACTATCATATTCCCCTGTAAGAGATCAGGGCTGCCAGGCAGCAGGGGGCAGACCCCCCCCCCCCTTCCCAGTTTGAATATCGTTGGTGGCACAGTGTGCGCCCCCCATCGGGCCCCCCCTTCCTCCCTCTAATGTTAGAAATCGTTGGTGGCACAGTGTGCGCCCACCATCGCCCCCCCTCCCTCTAATGTTAGAAATCGTTGGTGGCACAGTGTGCGCCCACCATCGCCCCCCCCCCCTCCCTCCCTCTATTGTAATAAATCGTTGGTGGCACAGTGTGCGCCCACCATCGCCCCCCCTCCCTCCCTCCCTCTATTGTAATAAATCGTTGGTGGCAGTGTGCGGCCTCCCATTCCCCCCCCCCCCATCATTGGTGGCAGCGGAGTTCCGATCGGAGTCCCAGTTTAATCGCTGGGGCTCCGATCGGTAACAATGGCAACCAGGAAGCTACTGCAGCCCTGGTTGCCATGGTTACTTAGCAATAGTACAACAGTAGAAGATTCATACTTACCTGCTTGCTGCTGCGATGTGTGTGACCGGCCGGGAGCTCCTCCTACTGGTAAGTGACAGTTCTTTAGCAATGCGCCGCACAGACCTGTCACTTACCAGTAGGTGGAGCTCCCGGCCGGACACAGACATCGCAGCAGCAAGCAGGTAACTATGAGTCTTCTACTATTGTACTATTGCTAAGTAACCATGGCAACCAGGACTGCAGTAGCGTCCTGGTTGCCATGGTTACCGATCGGAGCCCCAGCGATTAAACTGGGACTCCGATCGAAACTCCGCTGCCACCAATGATGGGGGGGGGGAAATGGGAGGCCGCACACTGCCACCAACGATTTATTACAATAGAGGGAGGGAGGGGGGGGCGATGGTGGGCGCACACTGTGCCACCAACGATTTATTACAATAGAGGGAGGGAGGGGGGGCGATGGTGGGCGCACACTGTGCCACCAACGATTTCTAACATTAGAGGGAGGGGGGGCGATGGTGGGCGCACACTGTGCCACCAACGATATTCAAACTGGGGAGGGGGGGGGTCTGCCCCCTGCTGCCTGGCAGCCCTGATCTCTTACAGGGGAATATGATAGTACAATTAACCCCTTTAGGTGCCGCACCTGAAGGGGTTAATTGTGCTATCATATCCCCCTGTAAGAGATCGGGTGCTGCCAGGCAGCAGGGGGCAGTCTTGTACAAAGTTTGTAGTGTATTCTAACTAGAAGCGTCCCCATCACCATGGGAACGCCTCTGTGTCAGAATATACTGTCGGATCTGAGTTTCACGAAGTAGCTCATATCCGACAGTATATTCTAACATAGAGGCGTTCCCATGGTGATGGGGACGCTTCAAGTTAAAATATACCATCGGATTGGAGAAAACTCCAATCCGATGGTATAAAAGAACTCCAGACTTTACATTGAAAGTCAATGGGGACGGATCCGTTTGAAATGGCACCATATTGTGTCAACATCAAACGGATCTGTCCCCATTGACTTGCATTGTAATTCAGGACGGATCCGTTTGGCTCCGCACGGCCAGGCGGACACCAAAACGACTTTTTTTTCATGTCCGTGGATCCTCAAAAATCAATGAAGACCCACGGACGAAAAAACGGTCACGGATCACGGACCCACGGACCCCGTTTTTGCGGACCGTGAAAAAAAACGGTCGTGTGCATGAGGCCTTAAAGAGTTACTAAACTTTTATTTAATGTTATTTTATAATGTCCCAAATGCCATAAAAATCATTTTTTATAAAATACTTTATTAATAATTTTTGCTTTCTTGATAAAGAAATTAACACCCAAAGTCCTGTTTTCCACCGCGCTTTATATTCACCAATCTCGCACAGAGCTGATTTGAAGTACGGACTCTGCATTGTAGGCATGGGGCCAAAGCGAACGCCGTACGGGCAGGAGCGCACTTCGCTGCTTTTACTGGAATAGCACATGGGTACAGTGTAACAATCTGCTATACCAGGATCAGTACTCATTAATAAGTCAGTAGTAAGTAAGATACATAGAAGCAAGGAGGACGGTGCTATAGGACAGTGAAGCTTGGCATCTTAGCACAGTGTGACGGACCGATTCGACCCTTCACCTGATGTGAGCACTAATATAAAATCACAGTAAATTATTCATAAAAAGATATACAGATATCCATCCATTAGGTCACATTTATTACCAGGGAAAAGGAATAACTGAGCAGTAACTCTGACTACACGGCGCTGCACGTCCTGGCTCATCTATAGGAGGTTTTGTATATGGTCACTAGGGTTGAGCGAATCGAAGTATCCGAAGTGGACTTCGATCCACATTTCAAGGAAAATTTGATTTGCCGCAAAGCCAAAGTCCCTCGTGCTTCGTAGTCCCTGAAATGGCAGTAAAAATAAAAAATTTAAAAAATACATACTTACTGTTCCTCCTCCATTTGAGCCCAAAGAGGCCGCCGAGGCCTTTTCTAATGATGCCGCAAAACAGCATCTAATCCGCAACAAAAAAACTTTTTGGTGCAAGTCAGTTGCAGAGATCTGCAGGGAAATTTGTGCAGATCTCCTGCATGTTGACCTACGCCCGTGTGTAGATGCCCTTAGTATATAGATATTAATTGTAATTTGGATCCATGCAGCCCGATGCTTGTAGTGGAAGATAACTCTGCGTTACGACATCATATGGAATTGGTCAGAAAAAGAAAAACTCTGCATACATCAGTCTGGGATTGGAGGTGCAGAGAGGGGCAGCAGAGCTCCGCAGACCTGCGCCATATCACCGGTGATAATACGGTAATGCAGATAATAAAAGCATCACCCTCCCTGCTGAGGTATTGCAAATCTACACTGCAGTCCATGCCGGTCTAAGCAGGATTCCATTTTTCTATAAATTCATTAAAGATGTAGTCCCATGAAAAAAAATATTCTGCAGTTTTCAAACCAGCATCTGGATCTAAACACTTTTGTATTTGCATGTAATTAAGATGCATCATAGCCAGTGAGTCATTCAGTAAAATGTATCTGCCTTGCGCCACCTGCTGTTTGTTCTTTGTTCTCATTTCTCTGTCCACCTCACTGAGGAGGACACACGTGCTCAGTACAGTCCTCAAGTATCTCCCTTCCTGTGATAGGGAAAGAGCTTCAGCAGAAAGGACACACCCCGTGAGCTGCTAGCTTGAGATAAGTCTAGCATAGGGGTCAGAAACCTTCGGCACTGAAAGTGAGTGGAGGATACTGGGAGTTGTAGTTTCAGAACAGTTGGAGTCCAGGAGGTTGCTGATCCCGGTTCTAGCAGTGAATGTGGAGACCCCTGGAATCATGTGAGGTGCAGGGCCTTCCATCAATCATGGGAGAACCCCTTTAAGTCGATAACACACTAGTCAAAAAGGTCCCTCTGAAGTGGAGTTCTACTTTAACATCTAACTTCTATCGTCCTGTAGTCCAGTATTACCTTCTAGATGTTATTTTCTTACTATGACCTCAATACTTTCTGACAGCGATGTTATTAGACCTCCGGGAATCAGCGGCACAGACGCTCCCGACAATCCTCCGACTGACTGATGATAATCTGTAATGTTCTGTGGGAAACCAGACAGACGTTTAATTTCCTGAAAAGGCAGATAAAGCTGAGCCCGTAAAGGAAATCTGGTTAGCTGCGTTTCCGGATTAGGATTCGCGGTGTCCTCTCCTCGGTGCCTGAAATTATAACGCTCTCCATGGCCTGATTTTATAATAAACCATTACATAATGTTATTAATTACAGAGCTTTGTGGTTGTAGTGCTGGAACCATATGGCGGTGGTGCTACGTGGACTGGTGGATTTACCACGTGTCTGATGAAATATTACAGAAATCTCTATACATATCGTACATTTCATACGGCAGTGTTTGGATAAAGGTATTATTCCATCAGGGCGACCCATCTGCATACGCCTCATTAGGGCATCGGCATGTCATGGAGTAGAACCCACTGTGATGTACCCCTTCAATAGAAGAGTGTCCGCCACTCCGACTGAGCATGACCATAGAAAGTATGGCCGCCGATCGGTGCTATGTGCCATCACATTCCCGCAGCCATTGCAGTAGAAATCATTCCACACATAGACCTTCCAGAAGCCAGACAAAGTCATTAAGGGTTGTCTCATCTTAGACATATCACTAGCCTACGCCACCGGTGTCGGATAGGTGCCCCCGAAGTGAGCGGTGATCAGCCGCGCATGCGCAGCCACTCCCCATCCATTTCTATGGGGCTGCTTTTAATCGCTGATCGCCGGCTGAGCTATTTCCTGCAGATCGCCGGCTGAGCTATTTCCTGCAGTTCCACAGACGTAAAGTGAGCGGTGGTCGCGCTTGCGCAGAGCAGCCTCCATGAATTTCTGCAGGGTCTTCCGAAAATAGCTGAGCGTGGCTATATTTGGAACTCCCATAGAAATGCACGGCGAGAACGAAGCGCATTCGTGGTGCGCTCTCCTTCACCTTCTGGAGATAGGTGCTGGTCTCAGAGGGGGAGCCCACACCTATCTGACATCTCCTAGTGATGCGCCATCAAAGCCTGAGATGACACAACCACTTTTGTGAAGAGCTTGTCTATGAATGTGGATAGGTGAGGAACCTACATGGGCGGATGGTACATTCTGCCGACTCTGTAGCTCTAGAGGTGGAGGAAATCTATGATACGTTTGGAAGATTTGTTTTTCATTATTATGTTCCAAATAGAACTTGAAATGCAAAATACTAACTCCCTAAAATGCTATAGAATAAACGCATCTGCGGCATCCGGATCTGGCAGAGAACAGGCGGGGGGAGTTCTCTGCATCTGGCATCGCCCGATTAGTACCACATACCTCCGGACCCCATAGACCAGGGATGGCCAACCTGAGGCTCTCCAGATGTTGCAAAACTACAACTCTCAGCAAGCCCGGACAGCCAACAGCTATCAGCCTACAGCAGGGCATGGTGGGAATTGTAGTTTTACAACAGCTGGAGAGTCACAGGTTGGCCATGCCTGCCATAGACCAAGCATGTCCAAACTGCGTCCCTCCAGCTGTTGCAAAACTACAACTACCAGCATGCCCTAATAGCTGTAAGCTATCCAGGCATGTTGGGAGTTGTAGTTTTGCAACCGCTGGAGGGCCGCAGTTTGGACATGCCTGCCATAGACTATAATGGGATCCGGCCACTTTCCGGCGGAATGACGGCTTTCAGACGGACAAAAACAGTGGCATGCAGAGTTTATTGTCTGGAAAGCGGCCGGATTCCTGTGGGATCCCATTATAGCCTAGGGCAGGGATCAGCAATCTCTGGCGCTCCAGCTGTTCTGAAACTACAACTCCCAGAATCCTCCTTTCACTTTTATGGGAGTTACAAGAACAGCCGAGTAAGGCTTCTTTCACACGACCGTTTTTTTTCCCCGTTTACGGGCCGTTTTTTGCGTTCCGTATACGGAACCATTCATTTCAATGGTTCCGCAAAAAAAAAAAACAGAATGTACGGCTACTTTCACTCCTGCGTTAGGTGCGGATCTGTCTAATACCTGCACAGACGGATCCGCACCGATAATGCAGACGATTGTATCCGTTTGCATTATTCTGTCAAAAATAAAAAAGTCTAAGTCAAAGCGGATCCGTCCTGACTTACATTGAAAGTCATTGGGGGACGGATCCGTTTTCAATTGAACCAGGTTGTGTCAGTGAAAACGGATCTGCCCCCAGTGACTTACATTATAAGTCAGGACAGATCCGTTTGGTACCAAACCGCCAGGCGGACACCAAAACGCTGCAGGCAGCCTCCAGAGCGGAATGGAGGCTGAACGGAGGCAACTGATGCTTTCTAAACGGATCCTTATCCATTCAGAATGCATTGGGGCTAAACTGATCCGTTTTGAACCATTTGTGAGATCCCTGAAACGGAATTCAAGACGCCAGTATGAAAGTAGCCTACTCCGTACGCATTCCGTTTCCATATTTCCGTTCCGTTGAAAGGTAGAACATGTCCTATTATTGCCCGCAAATCACATTCCGTGGCTTCATTCAAGTCAATGGGTCCGCAAAAAAAAAAAAAACACATACGGAAATGCATCCGTATCCGTTCCGTTTTTACAGAACCATCTATTGAAAATGTTATGCCCAGCTCAATATTTTCTATGTAATTATTGTATATGCCAAACGGATAAACGGAACGGAAACAAAAAACGGAACAACGTATCTGTGAAAAACGGATCGCAAAACACTGAAAAAGCCATATGGTCATGTGAAAGAGGACACATCCGTGTGTGTTTTGCGGATCCACGGATCCGCAAAACACAGACAGCGGTAATGTGCATTCCGCATTTTGCGGACCGCACATTGCCGGCACTAAGAGAGTATGCCTATTCTTGTCCGCTATTGCGGACAAGAATAGGACATGTTCTATTTTTGCAGACCCGGAAGTGCGGAAATGAATGGGTCCGCAAATCCGTTCCGCAAAATGCCGAATGGAATTGCAGATGTGTGAATGGAGCCTAAGGGTCCATTCACACGTCCGTAAGTGTTATGCAGATCCACAGATCCACGGATCTGCAAAACACGGACACCGGCAATGTGCGTTCCGCATTTTGCGGACCGCACATCGCCGGCACTTAATAGAAAATGCCTAATCTTGTCCAATTGCGGACAAGAATACGACATGTTCCATTTTTTTCGGGAACTGAATTGCGGACCCGGAAGTGCGGATCCGCAATTTTGGATGAGGGCAGCACATTGTACGGCCCAATAGAAATGAATGGGTCCGCAAAATGCAGAACAGAATTGCGGACGTGTGAATGGACCCTAAGTGTGCATGCTGGGAGTTGTAGTCGCACAGCAGCTGCAGTGCCGAAGGTTGCTGATCCCTGGTCTAATTCCAGAAGGCTGTCCGTTTCCGGAAGCGGGACGCTGCCGATATGAACGTAGCCTCAGGGCTCATGCACACTGTCCGTGTGTGTTCCGCATTTTCTGGAACGGAACGTCCTGCCCTCTATAGAACAGTCCTATCCTTGTCTGTTTACATTCCGTTTTTTTTGCATTCCGTATACGGACCGTATACGGAACCATTCATTTCAATGTATCAGCAAAAAAAAAGGTACTCCGCATAACGGACAAGAAAAGTACTGTTCTATCAGGGGCCAGCTGTTCCGTAAAAAACGGAATGCACACGAACGTCATCCTTATTTTTTGCGGATCCGTTTTTTGCGGACTGCAAAATACTGAAAAAGCCATACGGTCATGTGCAAGAGGCCTAAATCGGACAAGTATAGGACATGATCTGTTTTTCTGCAGGGCCGTAGAACAGACATACGGATGTGAAGAGCACGCGGTTTGCTGTCCGCATCTTTTGTGGTGAACAAGGTGGATTGGATGTGGACAAAAAACATGGTCGTGTGCCGTCAGGCTGTGGTCACAAGTGACTGATGAGCTGAAGAAAATCTGCGCCATTTCTGTTTGTGATCTGCAGCAGAAAAAAACGCACCAAATGGTTTGTTTTTGTTGCTGATTTTGAGCAGAAAAGCTGCAGATTAGACGCAGATGTCATTCCGCGGTATAAAGCGACATACTGCAGAGTTTAAATCCGCACCACAGGTCAGTGTCTGCTACAGATTATTTTTGGCCACACGGGACTGACAATTGCTGAAAGCTCATTCACTTTGCTGGTCCTGTGCAACGCGGCAAAATTACTGCACAAAAATCAGTGCCAGCGAATCCTCAGCTAATCAGCCACAGGCGACCCCGGACACGAGCGCGGGAGAACGCACATATGATCCACAGGAATTTCTATGCGGATTTATGTGCGTTTCTGCAGCATATCAGCACCAAAATCTGCAATTTCTAATCGCGTTTTTTGGTGCGGATTAGAAGTGGTTTTGGCGCTGTAGATTTCGAAATCCGCACGGAAACTGAAATACGCAAAGCGTACATGGGATTTGGGGTTATCTCATACACTTTGCTGATACTGTAATACGCTGCGGTTTTCCTGTAAGGGAACCCGCGTGGACAAAAACACGCATATTTCTCAACGTGTGCAGGTGGCCTTCAAGTGTAGGTTCCGTTCAGTATTTCTGTAAGGCCTCCTGCGCGCCCCGTGGCGCAATGCTCGAACACCGACCGTAGGGCATCCACAGCGGATTGCGGACCTATTCACTTTAACGGGTCCGCGATCTGCAAAAAAATAGGACATGTTCTATCCTTTTTGCGGAATGGAAGTACGGGATGAAAACCCCACGGAAGGCCTCCGTAGTGCTTCCGTGGGTTTGCGTTCCGCATCTCTGAATTTGAGAACCCATTGAAGTGAACGGGTCCGCCTCCATGATGTCGTGTGCAATAAGCCTAAATGTAGATATTCCTATTGACATACTTTTCTTAACTTTTGCAGAAGCAGAAGCGTCTACCCCGGGAGGAGCTGCTGCTGCAAATCCCAACATTTGGTCCTTCAAATATGCGCCCTGCCAATCCCAAACAACCGGTACCGCAAATACCACCGGATTGTCCGGAGAATTTTGTTATCCCGGGATCCCCAGCCATCATTTCGATCCGCCAGGATCAGCCCTCAGACCAAGGTCAAAAAAATAACTTCATAACCTTTGGTAAAAAAGAAGAAACCAAGAAGAACAACAAGAAGAAGAAGAAGAAGGGAAACAAGAACAGCCAAGAGAAAGGCGATAACGCGACTGACAGCAACGATCAGTGAAACGGAGACTGAAGCCAATTATTACCCCGTTTTTGTAAGAAGCAATGTAGCGACAAAGTAGTATTCTTCCTATCGTTAACGCGCCTTCCTATGTACAAAATACTGCAACATCCGAGCCTGAAAATCTCTCCATATTATTTACCAGATTATGTCTCAAAGCTTTATTATGTTGAATGTTTAACCGTACAACAGTCCAAAGATCGCGGCGGTGACGGTGCATCCGGTATAATCTAGTAAGTGACGGTAATGTCTGCAAATAGCGTCTGTGCGTTATATCGGGGTGGCCGCGGAGGAAGGAGTACGGAGAACCGCCACATGCAAACGGTAAAAGGAAAACAGCAGGATTACTAAACGGAAGCGACATCATTACAAAGCGATGAATTATCATTCTAGTCGGATTAAACGTCAGCGTCTCGATGACCGCGATCATTTACATGAAAGACATTGAAACATGTGAACGCATTAAATGGAAACAAATTCCTCAGGGACCAAGATAATAAGGTTACGACCGTTTATGTTCGCGCGCCCATATGTCATCTGCATACAGGAATTCACTCAAATTGCAAAAATGAGACAAATTATTGTATAAAAAAACAAAAAAAAATGTATAAACATAAAAACAATATGCAAATGTTCAAAGATAACAATACCTTACTATTCAGCTCCCATAAAGAATACACTAGGCGGCTAGCTCCACGTGATGTGTCTCACTTCAGCAAAGGGCGTTTATCATGTAGAGGAAGTTAATACAAGGCACTTACTAATGTATTGTGATTGTCCATATTGCCTCCTTCGCTGGCTGGATTCATTTTTCCATCACATTATACACTGCTCATTTCCAGGGTTTACGACCACCCTGCAGTCCATCAGCGGTGGTCGTGCTTGCCCACTAGAAAAAAAAACGCACCGGCCTCTCTGTTGGGTGGGACCGTAGGAGCGCACAAAGGCACGCGTGCACGGAAGTATCTGCTCTGCCGCATTAAGCAGTGTATAATGTGATGGAAAAATGAATCCAGCCAGCATCCAGGAGGCAATATGGACAATCACAATACATTAGTAAGTGCCTCGTATTAAAGGGGTTATCCCCATCTTAGACAATGGGGGCATATCGCTAGGATATGCTCCCATTGTCTGATAGGTGCGGGTCCCACATCTGGGACCCGCACCTACAAGGAGAACTGAGCCGGGGAGAGTTGTGGCTGGAGGATTCCAGGTTTTCCGGGGGTCCGTCCACCACCAGGCACAGCTCCCCGTCTCTCCCACTGAAGTGAATGGGAGTGCACCGCGCGGCCACCGCTCCCATTAATTTCTATGGGGCCAACGGAAATAGCCGAGCCAGCGCTCGGCTATTTTCAGCGGCTCCATAGAAATGAATTGAGGGCGGATGCGCATGAGCAGTGTGCCCTCCTCAAGTTTCTTCACTCTGTTCTCCTTATAGGTGGGACCAGCAATATGCCCCCATTGTCTAAAGGGATAACCCCTTTAATCTCTACATGATAAACGCAGTTTGTTGAAGACAACCCCTTTACATTGTCATCTGCAAGAGTGTAAGGAGATGGGAGTTAAGTTATATGATACAATTTTACTCACTTTGTGTCCCCTAAGTCGTCAGACTACTGATAATCTATTATACAATTTAGTACCAGATATTTAGCAAGTATACGCCTACCCTACTGTATACCCAGTGGCTTAACTTCAATGGTAGAAGAATACGTGACTGCTACACGACCCGGGAGACGAGAGGCCCAGTGCTGAATTTCTTCTTCTGATCTCAACGTGAAAACACTGCATTTTCATGCCACCACCACTGGGGGGAGCTGAGTGCAAACAGATGATTATTAGAGCAATGGTAAGTATATCATTCTCTGCACTGAGCTCCCCCTAGTGGTGGCTGCAGGCGGGCGAAGCAGGGGATTTATCAGTGTATTTATGCAAGTTGTCTGGTGTAAATACATTGAGAAATAAAGTAGTCAGAATGAGTGCTCCATTTATGGTGCTAAAGTGGGTCAGACCAAGGGCTGACTTCTTCTGAAGCATTATTGGAAATGTTTAACTGCTGGTGCATTCTAGCGTCCATTTCTATTGACTTCCATTGGGGTGACAATACCCTATTATGCAAATCAGTGCATTCAGTAACAAGGATAAGGTCATCATTATGGATAACTCATCAATAATCTGCAGGGGTCCGACACCTGCCGATCAGTTCTATGAGCACTTAGACCTTTCCTAGGCCATGTGACATCATGTGCGCTGGTCACATGACCTAGGCGCGGCTCTGCTGCATTCAAGGACCTGGGTGCAATACCAAGCACAGCCACTATACAATGCACGGCGCTGTGCTTGGTAAGTTCCAAGGAGGCTGAAGCTGATCGGCGGGGATCCTAAGAGTCAGACCCCCGCCAATCTCACATTGATGACCCATCCTGAGGATAGGTCATCCATACATAAATCCTGGAGAACCTCTTTAAGAACTTCAAACTTGTAGAGCACAGCTGGGTTCTTTATATTCATCACACGCATTCAGTTAAACACATGTAGTAATAACTTCATTAGTGGAGGGCATTGATGTGCTCGTGGTGGGAAATCCCTTGAAAGCCCCTCTTACATTAGATGACTGCATCAGGAAACCTGACCGTGTGGTCGCATCCTTAGTGGATTTGCATTGCTGCTAGGAAATATTTATTGATATTAAAGGGGTTCTCTGGGCTTTTAATATTGATGACATTTCCTCAGGCTAGGTCAGCAATATCAGATTGGTGGGGCACCCCTGCCGATCAGCTGTGTGAAGGGAAGGCGCGCGCAGCGTGCCTGTGCCGTCTCCCTCTTTCTTCCTGCTCGCTGCTGCTATGTCTATGGCGAGCAGGAAGAGAGACCGGAGGCGGCACGCATGCACAGCGCGCGCCTTCCCTTCATACAGCTGATCGGCGGGGGTGTTGCCGGGCTTTTAATATTGATGACCTTTCCTCAGGCTAGGTCATCAATATCAGATTGGTGGGGGTCCGACTCCCGGCACCCCCGCCGATCAGCTGTATGAAGGGAAGGCGCGCGCAGTGTGCCTGTGCCGTCTCCCCTCTCTCTTCCTGCTCACTGCTGCTATGTCTGTGGCGAGCAGGAAGAGAGACCGGAGACGGCACGCATGCACAGCGCGCGCCTTCCCTTCATACAGCTGATTGGCGGAGGGTGCCGGGCTTTCTTCTGATCGGATATTGATGACCTATCCTGAGGATAGATCATCAATATCAAAAGCCCGGAGAACCCCTTTAATAATTAGACGTAGAAAACTAAAAATTTAAAAAAATTTATTAAAATGAAAAATTATGGGAGAGGAAACGCACAGAAAAAGCCATGTTCTTTAACAAGGATACGTGTTTTCAGACAAAGCTTTTGTACAATAAACTGTATCTTGTGAATGATATGAGGAGGTCTTTTATGACGATCCGCTTGTTTTTCATCACATTTCCTAATTCATGTGCTTTGTATTGTTCATTCAGCACCACGTCTACTTCTATCAGATCACCATGTGGCCACCACTGCATGTGTCAAAGATATATATATAAAAAAATAAAAAATTAAACAAAAAAAACACCTTACTGTATATTTGCACACTAATTACCGTACACTAATATCTCTGGAAACTTAAATTGATGTCTCTCAAAACTGTCCAAAATACGAAGGTCTTACATATATACTTACATGATCTGTATATAATGGTTTTACATCTTTTTGCGGGTTGCTGCTTATCTCACTTGGGTTTGGTTTTATTTTTGCCTTTCTTACAGAAAATACATAAATTGCCAATTGTATCACACGGCAAATAAAGCATATCCCCATCATCCTAAGAAATCCCAACATATATTTATTCTGTGCTTGTGTATGTGAATGCAAAATGCTACTATCAGTTAGGGCCCGTGCATGTAACAGTGAAAAAATGGCCGTTAAAAACGGATACACAGTCGGTTTTTCATGGTCATTTACACCCATTTTCTGTCCGCCTATCCGTTTTTAATGGCCATTTTGCATCTGTTGTTAATATCCTCTAAAAACAGCCGTCTGGATGAATTTAATTTGTTTTGAAACCCCTGCAGTGCCCCCAGTATATATAATGCCCCCCATGCAGTGCCTAGTAAAAGTAATGGCACCTATTGTGCCCCACTATAGATAATGCTCCTCATTAGTGCCCTGGCGTAAATTATACCCCCTTCATGCCCCCCAGTAAAATAATGAACCCTTAGTGCCCTCAGTATATATAATGCCCCGATGTAGTGCCACCCTAGTATAAGTAATGGCCACTATTGTGCCCCACTATAAATATTGCTTCTCATTAGTGCCCCCAGCATAAATTATACCCCCTTTGTGCCCCCAGTAAAAATAATACCCCCTTAGTGCCCCCAGTATACATAATGCCCACCCATGGAGAGCCCCCCTAGTATAGGTAATGGCCCCTATTGTGCCCTACTATAGATATTGCCCCTTATTAGTGCCCCAGCATAAATTATACCCCCTTTGTGCTCCCAGTAAAAATAATACCCCCTTAGTGCCCCCAGTATACATAATTCCCACCCATGTAGAGCCCCCCTAGTATAGGAAATGGCCCCTATTGTGCCCCACTATAGATGTTGCTCCTCATTAGTGCCCCTGGCATAAATTATACCCCCTTTGTGCCTCCAGTAAAAATAATACCCCCTTAGTGCCCCCAGTATACATAATGCCCGCCCATGTAGAGCCCCCCTAGTATAGGTAATGGCCCCTATTGTGCCCCACTATAGATATTGCTCCTCATTAGTGCCACTGGAATAAATTATACCCCGCTTTGTGAAACCCAGTAAAAATAATGCCCCCTTAGTACTGCCAGTATAAATTATGCCCCCTCTTTGTGCTCCCTTAGTTGAAATAATGCCCCCTTAGTGCCCCTCAGTATGAATTCTGACCCACTTTGTGCGCCCCCCAGTATAGTGCTAACAAAAAATTAACCCAAAAAACAAAAACTTCAACCACTTGAACACACTCACTCCTCACTGGTTCTGCAGGACCTGCGTGTGACAATGTGGTCATGTGACATCATCACGCTTGGGACGTCAGGTCCTGCTGCATCCAGTGAAGAGCCAGTGTCCCAGCGCTTTCAAGTGCTGTGGTGAGTATTTTTTGTTTTAACCTATGAAAGGCCATTTTCTCCACTAGTGTGTCCATTTTTCACACCCGTTAGACGCGGGGCACTTCTGTCTAAACGGCCATTAAAAAACGGTCCCATCGATATCAATGGGATCAGTCAAGCTGTGCAAACGGGCAAATATAGGACATGTGCTATTTCATTGGATGTTAAAAAACCTCCATAGACTTCAATGGTTTTCAAAAGGGGCCACTTTTCACTGTCATGTGCACGAGCCCTTATAGTCGACCTTAAATGTTGAATGTAAAGCCATATATTTATTTCTTTTTGTACACTTGTGAAAAGGTGAAGTAATGTTGATTTTTAATTAATGGATGTTCATCTTTTTTATTTGAAATGACACAGTAAAATCTTTCTTAACTGAATAAAACATTCGACGGTCCCTTGTTTTATCCTTTATTCGTAGACAGGATTTGGTTTATCTTGAAAAAAACATTGATCTGAGGTTGTAATCTGAATCTAGGGCCTCTTTCACACTAGCGTGACGGATCGGCTCCGGATGCGTTTAGCGAAACTCGCACCATTTTGCAAGCACGTTCCGTCAGTTTTGTCTGTGATTGCGTTCAGTTGTTTCCGCGCGGGTGCGATGCGCTTTGATGCTTTTTTCACGCGCTTAGATGCTTTTTTCACGCACTTAGATGCTTTTTTCACGCACTTAGATGCTTTTTTCACGCGCGTGATAAAAAACTGAAGGTTTACAAACAACATCCCTTAGCAACCATCAGTGAAAAACGCACTTGCTTGCGGATGCAATTAGTTTTTTTTACTGAAGCCCCATTCACTTCTATGCGCAGAATATAGAACATGCTGCGTTTTTCACGCAACGCAGAACTGATTGAAATGAATGGGTCCGGATTCAGTGCGGGTGCTAGGCGTTCACGTCACCCGTTGCACCCGCGCGGAAAACTCGCTCGTGTGAAAGGGGCCTTAGTGTTTAATTGGTTTCAAGTTAAATTTGGCACAATCTATGGGGCGCTCTTGGTCTCGGCGGATTGCCGTTATCTATAGTGCACCCGTTTAGATCTTCGTACTCTGGCCCCGAACCTCCTATGCGGCATGTTGTTTTTTCTTGGGACTACTTACCTGGATAAAATGGTAATAACCAAGGCAAAGTAATTCAAAAATAGTCCAAATAAGTATCATTGGAACAAGACAGCAGTCGTTTGGTTGGGACGTCAATGGAAAATCAGGTAGACAAAAATATAGACACAAAAAAAGAAACTAGCGAAAGAAAAGCAAACGAGGTACGAAAAAAGCGGGTACTGTAGGAGAATGCTACGCCCCGCAATCCAAGTTACAAAAATCTAAAGTTAACCCTTTGACGACAAGGGGCACATCTCTTTATTTATGGCGCTCACCCTGAAGCAGCCACAGCCGCCGGATGCCTGATGTTTCACACAGCAGACACCCAGGGGAATGTCGGCGATCGCCTATGACAGACATTTAACCCCTCAGATGCCGCGGTTAATTGTGACCTCGGCATGTGAGCGCAGTGCTCCCGGGGCTAGAACGGCTTGCATTGAAATAGGCAGAATTTCTCATATATTACATCAAGCCTATGTCTAGCTTGTATATCCCTCTGCATTCCGGCATTGCCGGAAGCCACAGCGTTGCCGCCCGGCCCCGTTAACTATAACGCGGACCGTCGGGGATCCGGCTGCAACACGGCAAATAGGCAGAGAATCGGCCGGAAGAAAACCACTGCATTTCAATGGGACTTCTGAAAATAGACAAGGGCTTCTTGGCTTTTTTGGGCCTAGGGTCTAAATCTCAGAGATCCCCTTTAAATGTATAAGCAGTAAGCCCCCCCTAGTGCTGCCACAAGGAACTGCATCATTACTGGCCCTGATCAGTTGGGACAGGAGCTTCGAGGTAAGTCTTGCCTCTCTTGGATATATACATACTGGGAAGTTTGTATGGCACATGATTTTAAAAAGGACATTTCTATTGTTTTTACTTTTTTGTCCCATAGGAAAGGTTCATTTGAGGTTTAATATTAAAAATAAGTGTCGCCTACACTAAGCAAGACGACATGTACGGAGTCTGATAGCGACTGAACGTCTAAGCTAGCAATACATTCCAGACTCATAAAAACATACAAAGATTTTTGTGGAACTTGGAATTTGTATGAAAACAATGTGGCAATCAATAAAACAGAAATATTCTCCCTTAGATTGCAAACCTTCCAATTACTGCGCATGCGCTGATTGGGTCACCTGCCTAAGCTGCATCGAGGGGCCCCGTGGTGGGCAGCACAACTAATTGCAGAACTATTAAAATGTGAACATTTCTTATGCACAGTGCAACAGATTTACATAGCAGCTGTATGCTTTTACTGAGCAGGATCAACCCTAGGAGACTAAAAAGAAAAGAATATTACTTATCAATATCCAGCGAGAGTATGTCCTGCCCGGCTCGCCAATGAAATGGAAAATGATAAGACTATTACTTGTAAGGTTGAATTCACATCAGCGCTCTAGCTTTCCGTTCCTCTTGTCCGCCCGGAAGTAGAAAATATTAAAACGTGTCCGTTCTCACCCCCGGCGCCGGATTAACGTAGGGGCGGATGGAGCTGCAGCTTCAGGCCCCTGCGTGAAAATAGGCCCAGCGGCCCGCATAGGCCACCCGGAGCTAGGCCCGCATAGGCCCCAGAGCTAGGCCCGCATAGGCCACCTAGCTAAAGTCGCCTGGCGGCCGCCCCACTGCCTCTTGGGGACTGTCAGATGATGACAGGGCCGGTGCCGGAAGGAGAAATCTCCCAGGCCGGTGTAGCGTTATACTACCCTACCTCGTGAGATTTCCCTACCTCCTGACTTCCTGTCGCACTGCTAATGACGTGAGGAGGCGTTCCTGAGTTTTGAAGATCTGCGCATGCGCAAACAGACAGTTTATGGAAAATCTCAGCAGAGTTCAGCTTTACACCGGGACACTGCGCATGCGCAGAAGAGCCTCAGTAGGGAAATATTACGGCCCAGTGCGCAAGCGCGGCTAACTCCGGCCGGCGCATGCGCAGTGTCCCGGTGTGAAGCTGAACTCCGCTGAGATTTTCAATAAACTGTCGGTTTGCGCATGCGCAGATAGTCAAAACTCAGGAACGCCTCCTCACGTCATTAGTAGTGCGACGGGAAGTCAGGAGGTAGGGAAATCTCACGAAGTAGGGTAATGTAACGCTACACCGGCCCTTTACAGAACTCACCAGGACAGTGACAGGTCAGGTGACAGGTCAGCTGTGCGCGCCGCGCTGCGTTGTCACGTCAGACTCCTCCCCTGGGCCCTGCTGTAAAGTGAAAGACGGCTGCTGCGCGCGGGATGTTCAAAATTCTTCCTGCTTGGAGTCAGGAGCGGTGCTGCCGGCGGTGAGTCGCGTTCAGCAGCCTTCAGTGACAGAGAATAGTGCCCAGAAAACAACTCATAGAGCGGTAAGTAACTCAGTATTGGCTCACCTATACATATGTCATTCAGGGGCATGGAAAAGCTGGGTGGCGATTTTTTCACCTAGCTTTTCCATGCTCCTGAATTGCATATCTGCTTATAGGCATATATATCTTTATAATAGCTGAGCCTGATCTATTATAAGCAGATTTACCATTCAGGAGCATGGAAAAGCTAGGTCACTATTTCTCACCTAGCTTTTCCAAGCTCCTGAATGGCATATCTGCTTATAATAGATTAGCTTTTATAAACACATATGCCATTCAGGAGCATGGAAAAGCTAGGGGAGAAATAGTGACCTAGCTTTTCCATGCTCCTGAATGGTAAATCTGCCTATAGGCATATCTGTTTATAATTGTTGATCTATTATAGGCAGATTTACCATTCAGGAGCATAGAAAAGCTAGGTCACTATTTCTCACCTAGCTTTTCCATGCTCCTGAATGGCATATCCAGCAGCACTAGTTAACTCCTTGGGGGATGGCTATACATATACAGCCATCTATATATTTAAACTGTGGCCAGAGATGTACACTTAGGCTAAGTTCAAAATTACGCATCAACTTTAATCCAATAGACTTGAATGGGATTACGCAGACCCGTTCACACTTCAAACCTTTCGCATTCGTAATTTCGCATAAGTGCTGTCTTATATTTTTCTGCAAGTCAGGTCCGTAATCCTACTGAAGTCTATTGGAGTTGAAGTAATGCGTAATTCACGCAGAATGTGTGCGTAATTCGCATGAACGGTCTATTTTTTTAATTTTTAAGATCGCTAAACTACAACTACTCCCATTATGGGACAGATACTGTCCCATGATGGGAGTAGATGTAGTACCTGCAGCGCTGAGGGATGGCTTTTACTGTTAGGACTATGACTCCCATGATGGACAGACTCTGCCCATGGTGGGAGTTATACTCCAGGTGCTGAGGGACAGATCGCAGCGGGTCTCAGGAGTCAGACCAGCTGCGATCCGCAGTTATTAACTACACAAGCGGGCGGCATATGCCACTGCGATCCCCTGCCGGCTCCAGGCGGTGAAGATACCGTTCTGAGCTCAGAACTGTCAAGAATTCATAATTACTGCCGGGAGCTCTGATTGGTCAGTAACCATTTTTTTTCAATAAAAAAACGCAGGTCATCGCCGTAGTCCACCGAGTGCAAAGTAGTCCTCCGCGTACACGTATCTGAAACGAGAAGAAAAGAAAAACACAAAAACTGGGTTAGTACATTTAGGACGCTCTCCCTGGCGTCAATGTATTCCCAAAGAGGGAGCCTCCAGGTGTTGCTAATCTACAACATCCATCATTCAGACGGCCTTTTCCTGGTGTTTTTTCATGTGAACCTACCTAAAGGTGGAGGGAGGACCTACTCAATGGGGGGGATTATTGGCGCAATGGGATCGATAATGCAGGCTTTTCCTACCTGCCTACTCAATGGGGGGTCTACTTACTATGTGACTGTCTGCCTACCTACTGTAAGGGGGTGTTATTACCGTTTGGGGCATTATAGATGGGGTGTTTGTATAGAGGTTCTAAGGGTGCTGAAAAACTGCTGCTTCTAAGATGTTTGCCTTCCAATTCTGCCGAAACAAGTCATGTATCGGCATAGTGATCTGAGCAAGATGGAAAAGAAAAGAAAAGAGGATGACTCTGATCAGAGAAGACTTCACCCGTGAGTCCAAACCGTTCCCAATGTGGGAGCTTATACACATCTTGTAAAAAATTGTGTTTTTGAAAACCATTTATGGAACATTGCTAATCATTATCATTAATCAAGATGCTTACATTTTTACATGCAGTTTTGCAAATGTGTTTTATTGGGTATAAAACCCATTTCACAACACCATGTTTCTGTCACGATAGGTAGGTAAGCGGGGAAATAACCAAACACGGGAAAACAAACAGAACAAACGACTAGGCACAAAAGCTAGGGAGAAAAGGGTCACCTCCAACGATTCCTAACAGCTTTCCCTAAACTGCTGTGCCCATGTGCATACCCTTAGGGTGAATATGCACATGCCCTCGTGCCTAAACCTAAACACGCTGGGCAAACCCTAAGCAGCAGGGAAAAGGGACGAGGCAACCTGCTTCTTCAAAACAGGAGGAAGCAAGCGTCTCCCTAGAGGCCTAGATAAAACACACAAAGGGAAATTAAGGAGAGGACTTATCTTGAACAGAGCTGGAGCACAATCCACCACACATCAAGAGCTCCCAGGAAAGAACTATAACCCGCACAGGCCACTGTGGGAAGGGGGGATAAATAGCCTCACTAACAATGAAACTCAGTAAACCCAGATGGATCCAGCTCAAACCCAAATCAAATCAAACAGAGAAGTCAGACATGTGTAGCCAGTCTGACAGATCTCCGCACATTCACATTGCAAGGCGTGACAGTTTCATATAGCATGCTACTGTGCATAAAAAATGATCTCCAAATAGATTAGAAAATCTTGCACTGGGCCCACCAATATGGAAAAATGGAGTATTGTCCAATTTTGGGCCCCTGTATATAAGAATGACATGGCTGAACTGGAGAGGGTGCAGATTAGGGCGACCAAGGTAATTAATAGTAGGGGGGGGGGGATTACAGTATCAAGACAGGTTATCAAGCTTGGGGTTATTTCGTTTGGAGAAAAGACATCTTAGAGGCGATCTGATCACAATGTACAAGTATATGAATGGACAGTACAGAGATCTTTCTAGACCAGTAACCATGACAAGGGGACATCCTCTACGTCTAGAGCATGGGTAGGCAACCTCCGGCTCCCAGCTGTTGTGAAACTACAATTCTCAGCATGCTCCATTCATTTCTATGAGAGTTCTTAGAAGAGCAGAGCAAGTATGCATACTGGGAGTTGTAGTTTAACAACAGCTGGGAGTCGGAGGTTGCCTACCCTGGTCTAGAGGAAAGAAGGTTTCACCGTCATCACAGGCAGAGATTCTTTACTGTAAGAGCAGTGAGACTATAAAACTCTCTGCCACATGATGTTGTGATGGCTGACTCAATAAACAAGTACAAGGGGGGCCTGGGCCGTGTTTTTCTGGAGAGTAATAATATTACAGGTTATGGAGACTAGATTTATGTGGATAGAATGTTGATCCAGGGATTTATTCTGATTCCCATATTTGGAGTCGGGAAGGAATTTTTCCTCTGTCATGGGGTAATTGGCATCAGCCTCATGGGGGTTTTTGCCTTCCTCTGGATCAACACAGTAGGGCTTTAAGTTGAACTCGATGGACTCATTTTTTCCAACCTTACAGACTATGAAACTATGAATATAAATTGATCAAAAAGTCACATCTACTCAAAATGGTACCAATAAAAGCTACAAATCACAATGCAAAAAACGAGCACCGACATGAGAGGGACCTCCACTAATCACCTATTTATTTATTTTTCTCTTTTCTGGTCTTACAGAAAGAAGACCAGATTACTTTGGATCGTAGTGGAATCGGTCTAATAGACTGCCTCCATAACTAAGCTGAGGCTCAGCGTTAGCCTGTAAAACAGCTAGCGCTAACCCCCCATTATTACTTTCGTACCCACCATTACCGGGAAGAGCCGGGTATCGTCAGGCTCTGAGCATCAAAAAAATTATGTTTCGGGTCTGGAGCAGTCGCATGCTGGTATTATTAGGTTGGCAACAGCAAAAATAATTGGCCTTTGCCTCCCTGGTAATACCAGGATGCTGCTGTTTGGTTTTGTACCTGGCTGGTCACAGAAATAAGGGTTCACCGTTTTCCATAACTAGCCAGGTACAAAACCCAACAGCAGCAGCCTGTGTTACCAAGGTGGTTAAGGCCATTTATTTTGGCTGTTGCCAGCCTAATAATATCAGCCTGCTACTGCTCTGGACAGCCTCACGGTACCTAGCCCTTTCCCATACCTCTGGTGCCGGTAGGTACCAGGGTAATAATAGGAGGTTAGCACTAACTGTTTTTTTTGGTTTTTTTTTAAACGCTAAGCCCCCCATTAGTAATGGACACCATCTATTAGACGGATTCCACTAAGACAAAAAGAAACACATCAGGTTTAAAAAATTACTTTATTGAAATTCAAAAAGAAAACAGTCCCCTAAACCCTTTTATTTAGTTAAAAAAAAACATCTTTATTCTATTTTTGATCTGAAGTTAAAAGGTACAAAGAAATATATGCATGACTATAGTCTCTCTTGTTTTTACACGTAAGGATGAAAAAACAACGTAGTGGTTGGGATAAGGTGAAAAACTAAGAAAGAGGAAGAGAAACAAATACAACATTTTTTGTCCAAAACAAGAAAAATTACTGAATTTTGTGGAAAAAGCACATCTGGAAAACTCAGTTCAAGTGACGTACATGCTTCCACTCAAAGTGACGTACATGCTTCCACTCAAAGTGACGTACATGCTTCCACTCAAAGTGATGTACATGCTTCCACTCAAAGTGACGTACATGCTTCCACTCAAAGTGACGTACCTGCTTCCACTCAAAGTGACGTACCTGCTTCCACTCAAAGTGACGTACATGCTTCCACTCAAAGTGACGTACATGCTTCCACTCAAAGTGACGTACATGCTTCCACTCAAAGTGACGTACCTGCTTCCACTCAAAGTGACGTACCTGCTTCCACTCAAAGTGACGTACCTGCTTCCACTCAAAGTGACGTACATGCTTCCACTCAAAGTGACGTACATGCTTCCACTCAAAGTGACGTACATGCTTCCACTCAGAGTGACGTACATGCTTCCACTCAGAGTGACGTACATGCTTCCACTCAGAGTGACGTACATGCTTCCACTCAAAGTGACGTACATGCTTCCACTCAAAGTGACGTACATGCTTCCACTCAAAGTGACGTACATGCTTCCACTCAGAGTGACGTACATGCTTCCACTCAAAGTGACGTACATGCTTCCACTCAAAGTGACGTACATGCTTCCACTCAAAGTGACGTACATGCTTCCACTCAAAGTGACGTACATGCTTCCACTCAAAGTGATGTACATGCTTCCACTCAAAGTGACGTACACGCTTCCACTCAAAGTGACGTACATGCTTCCACTCAAAGTGACGTACACGCTTCCACTCAAAGTGACGTACACGCTTCCACTCAAAGTGACGTACATGCTTCCACGCAAAGTGACGTACACGCTTCCACTCAAAGTGACGTACATGCTTCCACTCAAAGTGACGTACACGCTTCCACTCAAAGGGACGTACATGCTTCCACTCAAAGTGACGTACACGCTTCCACTCAAAGTGACGTACACGCTTCCACTCAAAGTGATGTACATGCTTCCACTCAAAGTGACGTACATGCTTCCACTCAAAGTGATGTACATGCTTCCACTCAAAGTGACGTACATGCTTCCACTCAAAGTGACGTACATGCTTCCACTCAAAGTGACGTACATGCTTCCACTCAAAGTGACGTACATGCTTCCACTCAAAGTGACGTACATGCTTCCACTCAAAGTGACGTACATGCTTTCACTCAAAGTGATGTACATGCTTCCACTCAAAGTGATGTACATGCTTCCACTCAGAGTGACGTACCTGCTTCCACTCAAAGGGACGTACATGCTTCCACTCAAAGTGACGTACATGCTTCCACTCAGAGTGACGTACATGCTTCCACTCAAAGTGACGTACATGCTTTCACCCCAGGTGACGTACTTCAAGTGCTCCAAGTGACGTACATGCTTCCAATCCAAATGCTTCAAGTTCAACCAGTGCAATTGATGTCAGTACATCCAGTTTGGTTGCTACACGTGTGTCTACTTCAAGTGAAACTAGTGCAGGAACAAGTGGATCCACTGAGTTTGTCACAGAACAGCAAGAGGAAATTTTTCCAAATGATATTGGAGACTGGAAAATGTGTGATTCCTTGAGGGAATATGTTTGTCAAAATAGGGGTTGCCAACTGTCAACATATGGACAGTAATTTTAGAGCCTCAGAAAAGATATGTCCAGGTGAAACTTATACAAGACACTGTACAAAGTTTTTGTTTTTCTGAGAAACGATGAATGGAGAAAAAGTTAAGCGTGGCTGGGTGAGTTGTTCCTCGAAAACTGGCAAAAAAATTTGCATTCTTTGCAAACTGTTTTCGAAAGACGAAACAATGCATTTGGCTTCAACAGGTTATTCAGATTGGCAACACGCCACAAGAGATTTACCGTAAGCAGGCATGAAAGTAGTGCTTCCCATTGAAAAGCAATTGAAAACCTTATCATAAGAAAAACTTCTGGCCAACGCATAGACAAAGGGCTTGTTAAATAGTTTGAGAATCTGAAAAAATATTGGCACGAAATACTTTCGACGTATTCTGAGCGTTATAAAATTACTTTCATCACGAGGTCTTCCATTTCGAGGAAATGATGAAATTATTGGATCAGTACACAATGGAAATTATTCGGGTTGTCTTGAGCTGTTAGCTGAATATGATCCATTTCTAGAAGAACATATTCAAAAGCATGGCAACAAGGGAAGAGGTCACATATCATACCTGTCATCAAGGAGATGATGTGATGAGTTTATTGAATTGATTGGTCAGCAAGTGCTACAGAAGATCATAAACGAAATTAAGCAAGCCAAATATTATTACATTTGTGTAGATTCAGCCCCTGACATTGCTCATTCTGATCAACTGACCATAATATTTTGCTATGTGCTAGCTTATGGTCCAGTGGAGCGTTTCACAAAATTTGTCCCAATATATGAACATACTGGTATAGTGCTAGCAAACACAATTCTTAAATTTTTGAAAGAAAACTGAATTTCCATCAAAGACTGCAGGGGTCAGTCATATGATAATGCATCTAATATGAGTGGTAAATATACTGGAATGCAGGCCTTAATTCGTGGAAAGAATCCACTGGCGGAGTACATTCCTTGTTGTGCACATTCACTAAACCCAACAAAATGCTGTTAGCAGCTGTCCAGTTGCAGTTTCTTTCTTTAATTTTGTACAGCAGCTTTATTGGGTTTTCTTCTTCTTCTTATCATCTCACCGGTGGAATCTGTTAATAAACAGTTTCAAACCACGTGGTATACCAACATTGAAAAGGTTAGCCGATCCTCGTTGGTCTGCTCACCATGAGGCTGCGAATGCCTTACAAAAAGGCTATAGTACTATTAAAGATGTCCTTACAAATATTCTTAAAGATGAATCCACAAAAGGAGAGATCTGTTTACAAGCCAAAGGCCTGAGCATTGTTATGGATCAGCTTGAAACTGGAACAATGGTTGAAATGTGGTCTGTTATTTTACCCAGTCTGTGTCTACAAAAGGCTAAATTAGATTTACGTACAGTAACGGGCATGCTGAACTCTCTAAAGGATTCTGTGCAGACTCTTCGTTCTAGATTCTCTGAATTTGAACAACAGGGAAAAAACCTTGCAGGCTGTGAGGAGCATCAACTACAACGTAGACGAAAAATTAAAAGAAATAGGAGGTGGGACTACGGCGATGCAGAAGATACTGATATGACACCATCTGAGAAGTTTAAAGTGCACACCTTTTATCTTATAATTGACCAACTGACTGAATCGCTGAGGCACAGACAAGCAGCATACAGCGTAATTGAAGAAAGAGTTGGCTTTCTGTCAGAAACATGCACACTAGCAACAGATAATCTACGCTCCAAAGCCAGAACACTAGTAACAACATATCCTGAAGATCTTGACCCCCTGTTTGCAGAAGAAGTTGTACAGTTTGCCTCTGTTTTCAAAATTTACCAGTCTTCCCCTACGAATAAAGACATTCATGAGAGTCAAGAAATACAAATGTACAAGTTTCTGATCACACAATCCCTAGTTGGTGCATTTCCAAAGACATATGTGACCCTTCGCATGTATTTGTGTTTAATGGTCAGTAACTGCAGCGGGGAGCGTTCATTTTCAGCTTCAAAACCTGTGAAAAATGAATGAAGATCTTCAATGGGTCAGGAACGTTTACATGCACTCTCTCTGTTGTGCCTTGAAAATGGGTTGCTGAATGAGCGTAAACTCGATTCTACAAATGCAGAATTTGCAAGCAAAGAAGCACGAACAAGTAAAGGACATGTTTCCTTTGTTTTGCGGAACCATGGAATAGAAAAGGGCCCCATAGAAGTGAATGGGTCAGCATCTAATCCACAAAAAAACGGATCCGCATTTTTGCGGATAACATACGGCCGTCTGAATGAGCCCTAATAGTAATTAAAATTGTTTAAAGTGCAAACGCACATGAAACCGCCGGCACAGCCAAAAAGAGGTTAGTGTATGGATACTTTGCATACCTTTATAGATGTTGTTCTTGCCTTTATTTCACTAAACAAAAAAACAAAAAAAACTTTATGTGGGCCCAGTGTCTAACAGGTGTGGCTGGGGGTGCGCTGTCCTCCTGGGCTGCAACACTTCTGCCCTGTGAGTTCATGCCTGCACCTTCTTTGACACACACACATGCCGTATGCGCTGTGAATGGGGATTGCGGTGCATGCACAGTCTGAGGTTCCTACAGACTCCACATTTGTGTATCGCAATCCCCATTTACCCATTCATGGCACATGCGCAGGATCTCAACACGTCGCTGTCAAGTGAGCCGTTGGTGTCAACCAAAGGAGCGGGCGTGACTTCACATGGGAGAGGTGTTACAGTCTGGAGGGGACAGAGGACCCCCTACCACACCTCTTTTGACACTCTGGGCCCCCATAAGTGTTTTACTTAAAATTGTATTTTTTAAGCTAAGTAAAGGCTAAAGAACAGATTCTATAAAGGTATGCAAGGTATCGATACATCAACCTCTATTCAGCTATGCTGGTGATTTCATATGCACAAAACATATGACAGATGCACTTTATGTTATAAACTTTGTGTTATAAAAAATTGCTTTGTGTTGCGTTTCCATTTTCTATAAAAAGGACCATTAAAATCTTCAGCACCAGGCCCATGATGCTCTTAATCCGGCCCTGCTCACCCCCATAGACCTTAATTGACGTATGTATGCATACGTTTGTGTCCGTCATTTTTTAATACGTTCTAAATCCGTTTTTCAGGACAGAAATAAAAGTCCTGTCTGCAGGATTTTTTTCTACGTTCAAAAAAGCGGATTCATGACAGAGCGTCCCTTCACGTTCATTGTAGTCAATGACAGACGGATATTAAAAGTATTGTTTTTTCATTCATTACGTTTATATTGTACGTTGTTTCGGTATGAACATGCACAGAACCAACAGGAAACTTCCAAACGAAGACAGGAAGATGAAAAAAAACAACTGGGAGGATCATGTCACATGAGCGCTACTAGTCGCCATTTTGGGATGCAGATGGAAGTAGCATTGGTCAAGCTTGTGAAAGCCACAAGAAAAAGGGTATGGATTTATCCAAAATATTTTTTATACATATACATATGTTCCACAGAACACCTGTTTGAATCTTGAAAACATTACTGGGGGCTGCTATGAGGCTAATGGGGGGTGCTATGAGGCTACTTGGGGCTGCAATGAGGCTACTGTGGGCTGCTATGATGCTAATGGGGGCTGCTATGAGGCTAATGGGGCTCATATTAGGCTGCTGGTTGGCTATGAGGCTACTTGGGGCGGCTATGAGGATACTGGGGGCTGCTATGAGGCTACTGGGGGCTTCTATGAGGCTACTGGGGGCTGCTATGAGGCTACTGGGGCAGCTATGAGGCTACTTTGGGCTTGCTATGAGGCTACTTGGGGCTGCTATGAGGCTACTGGGGGCTGCTATGAGGCTAATGGAGCTGAGATGAGGCTACTGGTTGGCTGCTATGAGGCTAATGGGGGCTGCTATGAGGCTACTTGGGGCTCAGATTAGGCTACTAGTGGGCTGTTATAAGGCTACTTGGGGCTGCTATGAGGGTAGTTGGTGCTGCAATGAGTCTAATGGGTGCTGCTATGAGGCTAATGGGGCTGAGATGAGGCTACTGGTTGGCTGCTATGAGGCTACTGGGGGCTGCTATGAGGCTACTTGTGGCTACTATGAGGCTACTTGGGGCTGCTATGAGGCTACTTGGGGCTGCAATGAGGCTACTGGGGGCTGCTATGAGGCTAATGGAGCTGAGATGAGGCTACTGGTTGGCTGTTATGAGGCTACTGGGGGCTGCTATGAGGCTAATGGGGGCTGCTATGAGGCTAATGGGGGCTGATGAGAGGCATGGGGCTCTTATCTGCGGTCTGATTGGTGGTCATTCACATTTGTGACTGACCGGACAGGTCTAATTACATTGGGGATATGATTGGTGTTCTGACCTTGGGTGTAAATGAAAAATATTTTGTTCTTATTGTCCCCCTCTAAAACCTTTGGTGCATCTTGGGCCAATGCATCTAGAGAAATATGTCAATTGAAGACCTTGTATTAAAACGGTTCTTCTTTGATTTGTATATCAGATGTCTTCGCCTTCACCTTCGGTTGGCAGTCAAAGTACTCCATCATTTCAGATCCCGTTAATAAATCAATAGAAAAATATTAATTTTAATAATGTTGATAACGATATATATATTTGACATACAATACATTTTTATATATTTCAGGGAGATTCCCCTACTGAATCCTCTGATGCTGAGGAATTGAGGTTTTCTCCAGAGCCAATGGAGGCAGTAAGTGGGAAATATTTAATTTACATTATTATCTGAATGTTTATTAGGGTTTTCAAGGGTTCCACAGATGTGTACTGTGTAGAATGGATGCAGACTCCTAAATGAATAGGTCCATGATCGGCCTGCACCGACCAACAATACAGATGATTATGCATTAGAACCACTCTCTAGAAAATGACTTTACATAAAACAGTGTACATGGGCGATGCCCTTATTTTTCTGCACGGCAGGCACATGGCGATGTGAGCGAGTCCTAATTGTGTATTTCTTTTCACACAGGAGGGAACACATTCCAACAACTCCAGTTGCATTGAAACTCCAAGAGGTAGTCATCAACAAATCGAGGATGTGAGTATAAATTCTTATGATCTCTAAAACAACCAATTGTCTGTTTTCAAAAACTATTATAAATATTTTTTATTAGGAAGCAAACAGTCAAGTTGACTCTCCGTCAACTGGTCAAAGCAGAATTTGTAGGCGCGGTGGTCGTGGACAAAAATGGCTGAAAGTGGCCCCGTTTTGTAGTTGGCTCAAAATTTATGGAAGACAGGGTCAACACAAGTAGCCTAGGCAATCAATACCCCATAAAGATATCCTAGGAGAGCCACAAAACAAAGTCCATCACTAAATACTGTAGCCATCAGCCAAAAATATATCCCCAAATATATCCCCAAATAATCCCGTGAGGATTGCTCAAGTGGCCCTATTGGGCATTGGCCCACCCGGAAATTTATATGACGCGTCTATATAGCAGCAACCATCCCCTAATGGACGTAGCTGGAACTGACTGACAGGGCCCCACATAAAACTTTTAATTTACCCACTCCTTCCCCCATTTCTTTATATTTATACCCACACACACAGAAAGACATACACACACAAAATAACAAGAAGTAAAAGAAAAATGTGGTCATATGTGGGCAGTGCTGGCACTTTCACCATGTTCTATATACATTCTTCTACAAAAATAGTCCCATGAAGTGGGCATTTTAGGCAGATTCACCATGTTCTGTCTACATTTATAAATTAATGTTAATATTTGTTTTAAACAAAATAGGGTCATAGACAGCAAGACGTGGACGAGGAAGAAAGCCTATTTGTCCCAATCATAAACAGTGAGCTGCTAATACAGCTAGTAGAAGAAAGGCCAGCTTTATGGGACCAATCAGACCCCAAACACTCGGACCACAACACCACTCGTCGGCAATGGCAAGAGGTTCATGCCAATGTGGTACCCACATGGAACGATTTGAGTCACCAGGATCAAATGCAACATGGTACATTTATTTCCTTCTAGTCATTTTTTTTTAGTTCCATCATAAGGATAGTGAAATAGGATTGTACATTTATGTTTCACGTGCGAAGAACATTGAAATGCCAATGTGTATTCTCTTAGGACATGTTGGCTTCAAAAGCTGATATTACTACTGCACCTTCATGTACCAGTCAAAAAACAAAGTAAAATACAGTGATCTACAGTTCAGACATTTATACAAGCAGGGGCAGCACGATCTGTGCAATCCTGTGTCGACATAAAACCATATATACAGCAGTATTCCACAGTTTGGTTACAGGTCTTATAATAGATTGATTTTTAACTTAATTTTTTTTTTTTGCTGATATTATATCAACACGCTGGAGGTCAATATGTAATCGCTTTATGCGTGACCTCAATCGTGAACGAACAGCGCCAAGTGGTTCTGGGGCCTCTAGTAGAAAACCATACCAATATGGACCCCACCTCTAATTTCTTCGACGTTCATTTGAGCAGCGCACGTGAGTGACAGGTCCTCTTTCGAGTGCTACAGTCGTTAAGCCATTCACAATCCAATTTACCTTCCTTTGTCTCTTTACAAGCACCTTCAGAATCCAAAACCAGTGGCGGTTCTCAAACTCGACTCGAGACACCTAGTCCTGATTTGACTTCTACGTCGAGTACATCTAGAGTCTCCCACCAAGATGCTATTTCTCCTGCTATTTTTCCAACTCCCACCTCTTCTACTACCCCTTCCTCCAACCAATCTTTTCCATGCCAATCTGGTTCAGAATCCTATCCTCTTTATACTCCACAACCACATCAGCAGGGGGAATATAACAGACCTCAAGAGTCATTCATGCAATCCCTCCTTGACCAAAGTGCTAAAGATGTTGGGTCCATTACTGATGGTCCAGGAATGGGGCAATCCACTCCACGACCATGATAGGGAACCCAAATGTAATGTTGCTAACAGTTATAACATAATACCTCATCAGGTCATTTTGATGACTGCGTATATTTTTGCACTTTTACTGAAAAGTTAGCTATTTGTTGCTTGTGAAAAAATGGTTGGACTTGTATTTCTACAATAACTTATATATAACCTTTTCATATGTTGGTAGTGACACTGTCAGTAATGATCCGGTTGTAGGTAGGAATGAGCTAATCGACTTAGGATTAAACATCCAAAGTTGATTAATATAAAACTTTGTCTTTACGAAGCATGAGCTACGTACAGTTAAATGTATTGGCTCCAACGATCCTAAGTTTTTGCTTCGCAAAATAGCTTGAGAATTTGCGCAATAATTTCATACATTAATTTGTACTATAAAAATATCTTTAAAAAAAAATCTGTTTTGGTTAGGCTACTTTCTCACTTGCGGCAGAGTGATCCGGCAAGCAGTTCCGTCGCCGGAACTGCCTGCCGGATCCGGCAAAACGTATGCCAACCCATGGCATTTGTAGAACTGATCAGGATCCTGATCAGTCTTAAAAATGCCTGATCAGTCAGAAAAATGCATTGAAATGCCGGATTCGTCTTTCCGGTGTCATCCGGCAAAACGGATCCGACATTTATTTTTTTCAGCTTTTTTTCGGTCTGCGCATATGCAGACCAGAAAGACGAATCCGGCATTCTGAATGCTGGATCTGGCATTAATACATTCCTATTAAAAAAAATGCCGGATCCGGCATTCAGGCAAGTCTTCAGTTTTTTGGGCCGGAGATAAAACCGTAGCATGCTGCGGTTTTATCTTTTGCCTGATCAGTCAAAATGACTGAACTGAAGACATCCTGATGCATCCTGAACGGATTGCTCTCCATTCAGAATGCATGGGGATATACCTGATCAGTTAATTTCCGGCATTGAGGCCTTTTGACGGAACTCAGTACCGGAAAAGAAAAACGCTAGTGTGAAAGTACCCTTACAAGTGGTACCTTGGAACAAAAGCAAAGTTCTTGAAATGTGTTTTGACTGTACAAATTAATTTATGAGGTTATTGTGTAAACTCAGGAAAGTTCACAAAACAAAACCTTTCGCTCGATACTGTACAGAGCTCCTGCTCCATATGGACTAATTTTAATGCAGTTTTGACTTTGGATGTGTCATCCGAAGTCGATTCGCTCATGCCTAGTCGTACTCATAGATATACAGCTGTCCCTGAAGTCAAGTAGTGGTTCAGGTGCAATTATTATCTCAGATACTGGGATGTTCCTTGGAGGTGGTAAAGTACTGTTCAGTCCCATGTATTCCAAGGAAATGATCTTAACCTTTACATAATAATGGCTCATGCACACGACCATATTCCCTCCGAGACATGCGGTTCGTGAGCGGGCCATATGTCCCGTAACGGTAATTTTGATACGCTCGGTAGCGCACAGCATCCTAGATTACAATGATGGTGTGCATGTTGGGCCGCCCACAGGTCTATTGTCCAGCAGTAATATGATCTTATTAGTGCGGGACAATAGCCCCGCGGGCTGCTAGACGTGCGCAGCAGCATTGTAATGTACGATGCTGTGCGCTCCTGTTTGCACGACCTATGCCGCTACGGGACATATGGCCGGCTCACGGCCCGCATGTCTAGCAGGGCATACGGTCATGTGCATGAGCTAATGGTATGCACTCACATCATATAGAGAGGAGGATCACAATCACAGACAGAGCCAGATTATCACAATGCTTAGGGGATATAGCCAACTAATGTCACATCTGATTGTATACTATAGATCTTATAACAAAAGTCGGATTTCGGTTTTGTTTTATTGTCTAACGACCATATGTGATATGTAGTCCCATATCGGTGCACTTTCTACTTTTATAGAAGGTTTTATCATTTGTAAAGTTCCATTTTTTGAACAACACTGTAGAAGTATTCTAATATATTTAAAAAATAGATTTCTTAATAAAAACTTTAAGTTTTTCAATGATACTTTCTCTTTATCAATTATTTGTACTAATTAATTGGTCTGGGTCATTAGGGTATAGTATGTAGGCATGTCATTGGAAACACAATATAAAGACAATCACTACACCAAACAGGGGACAATAACATAAGATATGATGGTCGGAGAAGCATTGCACAACAGACAATCAGTGGAGGTTGACTGATGCATACTGGTCGACTGTACCCTCAATTATGAACCAGGCTACAATATGGCAACATAATACAAATAAATGAGAGTACTTACATTATTATGATATGATCTGTATGTAATAACCAACCAAAAACAACAACTTTTTTGTGGAACTATAGTTAACAAAAATGTTACATAAATTAAATAAAAAAAGAAAACATAAACTTAAAAGTGCACAGCATGAATGTTGACAACTTCAAATATGCTCACCCTGCCAAGGCACAGATCCAGCAGAAGAGATAAAATATTTGGCAAATTGATGCCGCATGCGATTCCCAGCAATTGTTGATCTTGACCCAGTTTGAACTGGATCTCCTGGTGTAGTAACTGACAGGGGGTCTCAAAGCAAAGGCTCTTTGGTCATTACATAATTGTGCAACACAACACATGCTTTTATAACGTCATCCACTGCATCTATTTGTAATTGTATTGCCCGAGTAAATATTCGCCATTTTGGCGAATGCCAAAAGCGCACTCTACCATTCTTCTTGCGCGAGTCAGTCTGTAATTGAACACTCTTTTACGATAGGTTAAACCACGGCTGGCATATGGCTTCAGTAAATGTCCACACATTTGGAAAGCTTCATCTCCTACAAGAACAAAGGGTAGAGCGGGGTTTGAAGTACCTGGCAAAGGCCTGGTCTCAGGTATTTCAAAGTTTCCAGAGTACAGTCTTCTTCCCATATTAGAATTTTTAAAAACACAAGGATCATTTCTTCGTCCAAAAGCTCCGATGTCAACAGCCACAAATTTGTATTTTATTTCAAGACACGGAGGCTCATATTGCATCATCTCTCTTTACTGACAACCACAGCAGCAAAGAAAAAGTTAAACCAAATTAACATATTGCCATAGCAACCGTCCCTCCCACCATAGTCCCTATATAATGTCCACTAGTCCGTAGCACATCCTCTTTCTTTGCTGCTGCCACATAAGATAAGTACCTTTTGTTTAGCAGCTCATATTTGGTTGTATTATCTGTGCTTATTATTATTATTGCTTATTAACCCCTTATTGGGATTGTGTATTTTTCCCTGTTCACTGCTGCCTTATTGGTTTTATCTTATTTGCTGCCTTTTTCTTTCCCTGTGTTTTATTCCCCCTGATAGGCTTTCCTTGGGGGTGACTTGCTTCCCCTGCCCCTGCTGGGGACGGGGAGAGGGGGGATTTCTGCAGGACTTAACTTGTTTTGTCTCCCCTTTCTTCTTCCCCCTCACTTACTTGGCGGAGACTGAGGGCGCGCTCGCTGTTGCGGCCTCCCGTGTCTCTCCCCATCTTCCCGCCGTCCGGCTGCGCTGATCCCGTCATCTCGCGGGATTTCGGCCGACCGCGGGATTTCGGCGGCCATTTTGGGGTGGTTTTTTCTTGCTTGCTTTCCCCTGCTCTTTCCCTCTAGCGCCGCCAGCTCTCGTTTCCTGTGCCTTCTCCGTTGCGCCTGTGTCTCCCTGCTCCGGCTCACTGCTGGGTAACTACCCACTGTGGGCTATTTCTTTTTCTCTCCACAGGTTAGCTTGCCATAATAGGCGCACACCATTAGGAAATTTCACTAACGATTGGCATTGATTGCCCTGTATTGCCCCTGATTATTATTTACTCAGTGGGGCATTATTACAAAAAAGTGGCTATGTCTCAACCCACGGGCCATACCCCATCACAATCTATGGAGACAGGCAGGGATTCTGCCCCTCTCCTATGCCTGCGCCTGGTGGATCCGCTTTCTCAGCGGAGGCTTTCCAGCGCTCTGTTTCTGAGGCCATTATGGCCGCTATGGGCTCTGTCACTCACTCCCTCACCAAGTCTATATCAGATGCCCTCTCTACTCACCCTGGTGTCTCCAGTGGCACGGCACAGCCCGATTTGACAGTACCTCACGCCTCCAGAACACAGTTGATTGGTGAGTCTAATGCCACCCCAGAGAGCGCGACCTCGCGCAAAAGAGCCTCATCCCGCCAGGCAGAACGGGCGAGGAAATGGAAGTCCGCTAGAGCACGGACTGATTTAGAGATCGACTCTGAGGTCGACTCTGACGAGGAGGTTAGATGTGAGGATCTTGACTACCCTGATGAAGGTCTGTCTGATTCTGCCCCTGCCGATCCTACTCCGGCACCTGCCCCGGCGCCTCCTGGCGTTTCGTCTGCTGACGTCTTCCAGGGACCATCTGGGGTTTTGACGGATCCCCTAGGGGACCCCCTTTTTGACCCCGACAGTCTTCACCACCCCAGATCCGCAGAATGGCTCCCGCTTGACCACGTTGCTCAGTACCTAGCAGCACGTGTTCGTTGCCCTCTGACTAAGGAGGCTCGCAACAAGCTAAAGGCCGAATGCCCTAGACCCATTGTGGCTAACAAGGTCTGTGAGACCCCATCCGTGGACCCCAAGATGGTCCAGTTTTTGGCAAAATCTGGGTGGAACCCTAGAAGAGGGCTGGAGTCGGCCCTTAAGGCGACCCAGGACAAGCTCCTGGACCTTTTTCGGCCCGTTGACAAAAATCTTTGAGTTGGCGGAAATCGCCAGAGAAACAGATACACCCGTTGATCCGGAGGATCTCCGTGGTTGGGTCCAAAGGGCCATATGTATAGCGGGAAATGTGAATACTTCCCTGTCAATAGAACGACGGAAAGCTATTTTGTTCAAGATTGAACCAAAACTGGTCAATTTAGCTCTCACTGAGGCCGGAGGAGAGGCACAGGGTCTGCTCTTTGGAGAGTCCTTCATTAAGGACATGGGCAAGTTCGTGGGTGCCTTCACTGCCCTGGATAAGGCACAATCGTCCATGAGGAGAGTGTTCCAGGGCCGTTTTTCCTCTAGGGCCGGCAACTACAGGGGCCGTTCTGCCGGCCGTTCGTCATTCCATGCCCGGGGTTCGGGCAGAGGCTCCTACGGTCAAAGATCCTTCTCTCAGCGATACTCACCCCAGGACACCAGGCAATCGCAAGGTTTCTTCCCATCCCGTGGTGCTCCCAGCCGCAGACCCTTCAGAGGTGGTTCCGGATTTCGTCGTCCCCTCGGTAAGTGTTCATCGTCCTCCTTTTTCTCCAATTTATGTAGGGGGCAGACTCCAACATTTTTCCCAGGTCTGGGAGACAATTACGTCAGACGGTTGGGTGCTATCCACTATTCGGGGTTTTCAAATAGAACTAGTGCAGTCTCCGGTTCATATTCCTTTTCCTCCTCCCATCCCATCCGCAGGTCCCGCATCTCGGGCCATAGACAAAGAATTGACAGATCTGTTTCACAAAAGGGCCATCGAATTGGTCACGTCCCCTTCAGAGGGCCTGCTCAGCAGCATCTTCCTCGTCCGGAAGAAAGGGGGACAGATGCGCCCCGTAATAAATCTCAAGCCCCTAAACAGATTTGTGCGCTACAGGCACTTCAAGATGGAGGGTATTCACCTCCTCAGAGATCTTCTCCTGTCAGGCGATTGGATGGTGAAACTGGATTTGAAAGACGCCTATCTCACCGTTCCGGTTGCTGTTCCCTCCAGGGACCTTCTCCGTTTTCTGTGGAGGGGACAGGTATGGCGTTTCTCTTGCCTGCCCTTCGGTCTGTCGTCAGCCCCTTGGTGCTTCACCAAGCTCATGCGTCCGGTGGTGGCTTGGCTCCGCGGTCGCGGGATCCGGTTGATTATTTACCTAGACGACTTACTTCTTCTGGCACAAGATCCTTCCGTCCTTCTCTCGCAATTACAGGTGGCGATGGACCTTCTGTCTCGACTGGGTTTCCTCATCAACCACGAGAAGTCGTCTTTGACACCCTCCAGGATTGTGGAATTCCTCGGCTTCTCGGTGGACTCCGTCTCGGAGACTCTCAGCCTTCCGCTGTCAAAGATCCGGTCCATCCGCAAGGAGCTGCACAAGACGCTGGTGACCCCTCGGATTACTCTCCGCCATTTAGCTCGGATCATAGGGCTTCTCTCCTCCTCTATTCAAGCAGTTTTTCCGGCCCCTCTCCACTACCGAGCTCTTCAACGCCTGAAGCATGCGCACCTTCAGACCGGCGCCTCTTACGAGGATACGATCTCGCTGGATTCGGAGACTCGGGACGAGTTGAAGTGGTGGATCTCGAACCTTCAGGCTTGGAATGGGAAAGCCATTTGCGGTCCACGTCCGGACCTCACCATAGACTCGGACGCCAGTCTGCTGGGATGGGGGGCCCACTGCGACGGAGTCTCTACAGGAGGACGTTGGTCTCGGGAGGAAGCCTCGCTCCATATCAACGCCCTGGAACTGTTGGCCGGCTCGTTTGCCATCCGCAGCTTTGCCAAGGACATCGCCAGTGCCTGCATTCGCCTTCGCATGGACAATGTGTCTGCTGTCCGTTATGTAAACTTCATGGGAGGTACCCGTTCCAGCATGTTGTCTCATTTGGCCAAGGAGTTTTGGTCTTTCTGTCTCAATCAGGAGATTACGGTGGTGGCGGAGTATCTACCTGGTCTACAGAACATTCAGGCGGACTGGAACTCTCGACACCTCAAGGATTACAGCGATTGGAAGTTAGATGGGATGGTGTTCTCCGACATCTCGTCCATCTGGGGTCCATTCTATATCGACCTGTTTGCCTCTCGGTTGAATGCTCAGTTACCACGTTTTTTCAGTTGGCGACCGGATCCAGACGCAGAGGCGGTGGACGCATTCCTACAAGACTGGCGCGGACCACTCCTCTATGCATTCCCGCCGTTCGCGATGCTTCCTCGGGTTTTGGCTCAGGTGCGGCGTCAACAGGCGGAATTGGTACTGATTGTCCCGTTTTGGACTTCCCAGTCGTGGTTTCCTCACCTGCTGGATCTACTCATCCTACCACCGTTTCTTCTTCCGGACTTCCCAGAACTTCTTCTAGACTCCGGAGGCGCGCGACAAGCGCTCCTGGTGGGGGGATCTCTCCGTTTGCTGGCCTGCAGAGTATCGGGCACCCCAGCCAAGGCGAGGATCTTTCGGACGCAGCTCGAAGACTCCTGGATCAGTCGTGGGCTCCGGGCACCAGAAGGGCCTATAGAGCAGCCTGGGGATCATGGACTGGTTGGTGCGTGGCTCGGAGTCTGGATCCCTTTTCAGCACCTGTCTCGGACATCCTAGAATTTTTGACGTCCTTATTTGAAGAGGGTAAGGCGTATCGTACTCTCAATCTCTTCCGATCGGCCATTTCATCCTTTCACCAGGGGTTCGACGGACGTCCTGCGGGTCAACATCCCCTAGTATGTCGCCTCCTCAAGGGATCTCGGATGTCTCGGCCTCCTCGACCGCGTTTTTCCTCTACCTGGGACGTTTCCTTGGTTTTGGGCCTTTTCTCTACATGGCCATCTAATTCTCAGCTTTCTCTGCGCCAGCTTTCGGCCAAGTTGGTTACCCTCTTTTGCCTAATCTCTTGCAAGAGAGTTTCGGACGTCAGGGCTTTGGATTTTGACGCACAATCTTTTTCTCCGGAGGGAGTCACTTTCAATATCTCCCGCCGAACCAAAACACATATTCGTTCTGTCTCTTACCCCAGTTTTCCTGCTGTCCCGAACCTGTGCCCGGTTGCTTGTCTCCAGGAATATGAAGCTAGGACTTCCACGCTTAGACCTCCTGGAAACCCGCAGCTGTTTCTCTCTTATCGCCGTCCGTTTGCCCCGGTTTCCACTCCTACTCTGGCGCGTTGGGTTAAGTGGAGTATGTCTTTAGCGGGTGTGGACACCTCTGTGTTCACGGCCCACTCTACTAGGAGTGCTGCCTCCACTTCCATGCTGGTCTCTGGAGCTCGTTTGGAGGATATTATGAGGATTGCGGACTGGTCGCGGGCTTCGACTTTTAAAGAGTTCTACTTTCGCCCTTCTCTACATGCCTTCTCTTCGGTTGTTTTACAGCTTTAAACTTGCAATATGAGCCTCCGTGTCTTGAAATAAAATTGTGGGATTTTACTAGTTTATGACGTAAAGTCATGATTTTATGAAAGACACGGAGGCGAGTATTGCCCGCCCTTTAATGCCCCTCCCTTGGGTTATTGCTTGCTGGAATGTGATGTTTTTTACTCATGATGATCTGTATTATTGTGGAATTTTGATGGTTCTTCGTGCTTGCACGTGTCAAGCGGATGGAACATTTTCCTTTCATGCATTTTTCATTCTTTTCGCAGGTTGACTTTCCTGAGGCGGTTCTTGCTGGTTCCGGTGGTCTGGCGGTTTCCTGTTACAGTTCTGCAGTTGCAGTTTCGAGGAGTTCCCCTCTTGACAGAGGTTCCGGATGATGGCTCTCCTGTTCTCCGGTTTCTGAGAGTTTCCCGTTCGGATGGTTCCGGTTTTTTGCAGTTCGATTGGAGTTTCTGAGGTCCGGTCCGGTAGGAGTGGCATTGCCAAGAAAGAGGATGTGCTACGGACTAGTGGACATTATATAGGGACTATGGTGGGAGGGACGGTTGCTATGGCAATATGTTAATTTGGTTTAACTTTTTCTTTGCTGCTGTGGTTGTCAGTAAAGAGAGATGATGCAATACTCGCCTCCGTGTCTTTCATAAAATCATGACTTTACGTCATAAACTAGTAAAATCCCACAATTGTGCTTCCACTATTGCCATTAATATGACTGAGAAATACTTTTTATAGTTGAAAAAGGAGGATCCACTACGTGGGGGCTTCATGACTCTCACATGCTTTCCGTCCACAGCCCCAATACAATTAGGAAACTCAAAAACCTTGTCGGCTATGTTGACCCACTGCTGGCGAGTAGGAGGGGGAACAAATTCTTCACGCATATTGCCCGGCAGGCATCTTTAACGATGTAAGAAACTGTTAATTTCCCAATTCGAAATTGAAAACTTTCACCAGTGGCCAGAAACCTAGAATACAAAAACATAAGTACCACATATTATACATAAAGTAGCAATACAGACAGTTTTCATACAGCAGAACAACTTTCTGTAGTGTTCCACAAGTGGCCTTTAGGTAGATAAAAATAAAAATGAACATATAGCAGCTTGCAGTAACTTTGTCGAAAGACTATGTATTTTATGATTTATCAAAAAAATATGGTGTACAACTTTTCTGGCTTCCATTAAGGCCTCATGCACACGACCGTTGTGTGCATCCGTGTCCGTTTTTCCGTTTCCCATGATTTTCTGCGGATCCATTGACTTTCAATGGGTCTGTTGAAAACTCGGAAAATGCACCGTTTGTCATCCGCGTCCGTGATCCTGTCCTATTTTTGACGGACAACGGTTCGCGGACCCATTCAAGTCAATAGGTCAGTGAAAAAACACGAAGGCACACAAGATTCACATCCGCGTCCGTGATCCGTAGGCTACTTTCGCACAGACGGATCCGCAGATCCGTCTGCATAACAGCTTTTCAGATCTGAGTTTTCACATCATGAAAACTCAGATCCGACAGTATATTCTAACACAGAGGCGTTCCCATGGTGATGGGGACGCTTCAAGTTAGAAAATCCTAAGAACTGTGGACATAACTGCCCCCTGCTGCCTGGCAGTACCCGATCTCTTACAGGGGGCTGTGATCCGCACAATTAACCCCTCAGGTGCCGCACCTGAGGGGTTAATTGTGCGTATCATAGCCCTCTGTAAGAGATCGGGTGCTGCCAGGCAGCAGGGGGCAGACCCCCCTCCCTCCCCAGTTTTAAATTCATTGGTGGCTCCGCACGGCCAGGCGGACACCAAAACGACATTTTTTTAACTTTCCTTCATGTCTGGTGATCCTCCAAAAATCAAGGAAGACACACGGAAGAAAAAACGGACACGGATCACGGAACCCCGTTTTGCGGACCGTGAAAAAATACTGTCGTGTGCATGAGGCCTAACGAAAAAGTCTCAAATGTAAAAAAAATTTGCAAACTACCTGTGGACTATATCTGTTCAGCTGAGCTAATTGATTTCAATCCGATACTCTCAATATATTATTAAATTAGAATTGATGTTAAATATGTATTCCAAACAATAAATGGTGTTAACAAAAGGAACAAAAACACTGTAGTTGAAAAAAATAAAAGAGGAATGATGTTGGTGAACAGTACAATACATACCTCAAAGTGACCATCAGTCGTTCTTCAGAAGTTTTGTATTCTTGCGTCTCAATCGTCTACGCAAACGTTGAACAAGGTCATCAAAGCTTGAGACACTTACACAGAGATACTCCCAAAAAAACATTTCAGGGTGTTTTTTCGAAGTTCATGAAAAAAAGTGTGAAAAACACACCGCGTGTCATTCGGCACGATGTAATATAGGATGCACCCAATATCGCCGTCGTCTTTGAAATTATGAAAGCCATTCTCCTGTTTCCAAATCATATAGTCCACAGAAAAAAAGGACATGAGCGGGCAGCATTGTTCTACTTCCAGCAAAAAGTGATGCAAAATGACAATATAGCACCAGTGAGGCATGTACATGTGGGAGGGACAAAAAGAAAAAGAGAGAACGGTAAAGGCCAGATTCGATCGGCACTAGAGGGTTTGTACCAAAGACCGCAAGCTAGGGTCAGCTTCCCGGGTTTCCTATCTGAAACTTTTCAACTTATGAAGGGCACCAGACAGGGCTGTCCTCTCTCCCCACTCCTTTTTAATCTAGCTCTGGAGCCATTGGTCCGTTATCTAAAGCGGTCAGATGTTTACAGAGGTATTAGAGTAGGAAAGCAAGAGGTAAAGTTAATTGATGATATATTGCTTTTTCTTGACTCCCCTAGAGATCATTTAAATAAGGTGTTAGACACCTTCCTTTATTATGAAGAGGCCACTGGTTATAAAATAAATGTGAGCAAAAGCCAGCTCCTATACTTACAGGGACATACTCCACGATCTGACCCCAATCCTAGAGTGGAGATTGTTTCAAACCATCTGACATACCTAGGGATTAAAATAGGGAGGCATCCAAATGCTCTCTATTCTCTGAACTATGACCCTTTGATTAGAAGAATAAGAGAAGAGCTGGAGAAATGGTCTAATCTCCCACTATCCCTATTTGGAAGGGCACATCTTTTGAAGATGATTAGTTTTGCTAGACTCTTGTATCCGATGCAAACCATACCCCTTCTTATTAAACACCAAGATGTAGGCAAAATTAGAAGTGCCTTTATAAAGTTTCTGTGGAAAAAAAAGAAACGCCCCAGAATAAGCTACGAAAAACTCTGTTTGACAAAATGGGAGTGTGGGATCCATTTACCGGATATTAGGGGGTATAATTTAGCTGCCCTGACAAGGCATATTAAAGACTGGATATGGCATACCTCCTTCTTTTCTAATAGGGCTCTAGACGCAGAGTTGGTAGCCCCGGAGGACCTGGTGGCCCTTTTGCACTCCAGAATTAGAGACATGCCCCGAGTAATAAAGCGATATTCCCTGATAAGAGATACAACAGCTGCTTGGAGAGCAGTCAGGAAAGTGTATAGGTTACCAATGTACATCACCCCATATATGCCCCTGTGGACGCTCCCTGTATTCCAGGCTGGGAGACAATCCTCGCTATTCCACAAATGGAGGGAGAAAGGAATCCATACCCATAAGCACATTTTAACCCCCACGGGATACAAATTGACTCCCTGGATACAACTTCAGACTCAGTATCAGTTACCATCATCACATTTTCTAGCATATGCCCAGGTCAAGTCGTATGGCATGGACCAGGCAAAGGTTTTGGGAGACCCGGATAGGCTTGCCTGGTTTGAGGGCTTGATAGGCCGGGACAACTCGGCTGGTACATTGTCCGATTTGTATGGCAGACTCCAAAATACCCACTCCATAGGGCTGGGTAACAAGGTATTTAGCCACTGGGAGAGGGAACTTAAGGATGATTCGCTGACAGCAAAGATGAGGATGGGGCTAGAGAGAGTGAGACAGGCGGTGACCTGTGAAGATTGGAGAGAGATGCAGTTCAAAATCCTTCATAAGGCGACATATGCTTTTGATCTATCTTACAAGGATGCTCCGCATTATCTCAGAGCCTGTCCAAAATGTCAGTTACCTAAGGCTAATCTCTTACACGGTCTCTGGGTGTGTCTGTCCTTATCCCAACTATGGAAGGCAGTAGTAGACCAGATCAAGGAGATATGGAATGTTGGATTGGATCTCTCTCCCCAACAATGTATCTTTCATTATATCCCGACGGACCCGGATGGGAATTCCTCGCAGGTGGTTGGAATCAAGGGGATACATGTAATGTTATTGTCAGCAAAGAAAAGTATTTTGAGACATTGGCTGTACCCTTCGGTGCCCATTTTGGAGGAGGTTTTGGTCACCGCAAAACAGATAATGTATATGGAAAGATTAGACACAGAACAGTGTAATGGTAGAGCCACAAAGAGTTTCTTTAATAAATGGAGAAACTTAATTGAAAAGGTACTACCCCAAGACGAGATAATGGAATTGGTGGCTCCGTTCCTGGGCACTCAGTGGTATCTCCTGGAAAAAACAAAGGGTACGCTTGGAAGGCTAGACAGTGAGTGGCATGAAGGATGAGATAAGTAGTGAGCTATGGAATTCAGGTTTAGGCAATAGGTGACACACATGGTGAACCATAAGGAGCTAATTTTGTTAGTTGGGGATATTTTTTGATTTTGGGGGGGGGGGGGAGGGGGGTGTTTAGCGCACAGAAAATAACAAAAGGAGATAATGGAGAAAATGATGGTGTATTAGTCCCAATGTCTTTTATATCAGGCGATTTGTAATAATAGAAATGTAATACAGAGATGTCGTTTGCTGTATTTACTGACATGCGATTTACTTCCACATATAGTGTTTGTTGTGACATGTCAAGTCATATGCAACCCTGTCATTTTCTGCCAATAAAATTTGTTAAAAAAAAAGAGAGAACGGATCCGTTCCTTGACTCAAATAACGGATTGAACAGAGATTTTTGTATCCGTTTTTCAACGGATACGTTACTGCTATATGTTTTTTTAACGTACATAAAGGTGTTACGTTATGAAAGAATCTGTTTTGTTTTACGAACGCACAGAAAACAGAACGGAGAGCAGAACGGAAGGCTGAACGCTATATTAATATCTCCTGGCTGATTCGTCAATGTAGTAGGAGAAATATAATGAATAGATAATAACACTAAGAGACGATATTCCGCTCTCCTCGCAATGTGTCTCCAGCCTCAGTATTACCGGAGATAAGGTTTTATACTTGCACATAACATATACCGATACACTGTTACTTTGTTACAATTAGGTCCATATATAATCAGCTACATTTACTTCCAAAATCCTGGTCATGTATCTACACAAACACCGTGTATCTGTCTACGGTCTGTTTCACACTTGCGTTGTTTTCTGGATCTCAATACCGGAAAAAAATAAATGTTTCCGTTATAGTCCTCATATATGCATTCTGAATGGAAGGAGATCCGTTCAGGATGCATCAGGATGTCTTCCGTTCCGTCAGCATTCCGTTTTGTGACCAGACACAAAACCGCAGCAAGCTGTGGTTTGGTGTCCGGTCCTAAAAACAGGAAAAAAAACCTGATCCGTCACTGGTCAATGGTAACTGGGTCCTAGAAAAACGGATCTGTCACCCGTTGACTTTCAATGTATTTAGTGACGGATCCGCTTTTTCCGTTTTGATATCACACAACCGCATCCTAACGGGATGTGCAAAATCAAAACGGATCCATTTCATTCCGGCATTGAGATGCTCTGCCGGATCTCAATACCGGAATTAACAACGCAAGTGTGAAAGTAGCCTAAAATGCTTCATCCGAGGACATGGCTCGCTCCTCTCTCCTCCATCTAGGACCTCACAGGAAGTGAACAGGAAGGCGAGGAGCACAAGAGTCTGAAGCTACATTCACATCTCACTTCTATTTTCAACCAGTTGTGCATTCCATTTTCTGTCCGTCTGTCCATTTTTTATGGCCGTTTTGCATCCATTTTTATGGCCAGGAAAAATGGATGATTTTGATTGGGTTTTAAAGCCCCAACCCTTGCAGTGCCCTCAGAATATATTATGCCCCCCACGGTGCCCTGAAAGTGCCTTGTAGACATTTTTTATGGAGATTAGATGGGTGCACTGGTGTCTAAAGGGCTGTTAAACACAGCCCCATTGATTTCAATGGGGTCCATCTGGCCTATAACACAGCCATGTGAATAGCCCCACAGAACTTAAAGGCTATGTACACCTTTGGAGGCAGTTTTTTTATGATTGCATGTTACTCATTTTTGTCTAAAAATAATTTTTCAATCGGCCTTTATTAAAAAATATTGAGCTGTTCTGTCACAAAGGGTTAACTGTTTTCTAGCTGTGTGACTGGTACTCTCACTTTATCATCTAACAATCCTCATCTTTAAACTACTGAGAGGTCCTAAACACTTATTTAAGCCACATTCCTATCAGTAAGGTAATGACTTGAGCTATAATGAGAGTTTATAATGTCAGAGAGCAGAGATAAGGAGCCCGTCAGCTCCTGGTCTGACGGAAAAGAGAGAAAATCCACAGAGCCATGGTGGTGAACCTATGGCACGTGTGCCAGAGGGGGCATGCAGGGCCCTATATGTTGGCACGTTCGCCATGGGCCCTATGTAACCGAGGGGTCTATCGCCGTCCCTATTTTCATATGTACATGCAGCGCTAGTGCTGCAATAAAACTGCCGAGCAGAAAAGAGAGTGAGGGGGAGAGAGCTCTCATCACTACACGTCTCATGCAAGCAGAGAGAGCGCGACGTGTCACTTGTTGTGAAGGCGGAGGCAGAGCTAGAGGGCCAAACAGAACTTAGCAGGGCCACACACTGACCTGCTGCATTGGGTCAGTGAGTGGTAGTGATGTACAGGTACAAGCCTCACGCTGGTTGGCTGAGCTTCAGCCAGTCAGCGTTAGGGCTCATGCACATAACGTATTTTCTTTCATGTGTCGTGCTTTCATATGTCCGTTCCGCCAAAAAATATAACATGTCCTATTATTGTCCCCATTACGACAAGGAAAGAACTGTTCTATTAGGGGCCAGCTGTTCCGTTCCACAAAATACAGAAAGCACATGGACGTCATCCGTATTTTTGGATGATCCGTTTTTTGCGGACTGCAAAATACATACGGTCGTGTGCATGAGCCCTTAGGCTTTTTTCCTCTGCTGAGCTGCTTCTTGCTGCGTGAGTGGCGCAGCCTGGACCCATGTGCTGTTCCTGAGCAAGAGGTCAGGGAATCGCATTCATCTGCCCGGGTGTAATCATATCTTATGGAAATGGTGTTCACTTAATCTAAATTATGAAATGTGTCACTGTCCTCCACTGACTGAGGGGACTTAGGGAGCACCCCCTTCCACACCACCCTTCCCACCACTCATACACCTCCAGACTACCCCCCAATGTATGGGAGTTGGTAGAGGGGGGTCCTCCTCCCTTAGAACCCTCAGTCAGTTATTTTGGTGAGTGCACCCTCCAAAAACCAGATCTCCGCCGGTCCCCATTATACTGAACAGGGCTGGACGAACTTCCGGCAGCGCGCGGTAGTTACGGATGCGGCGGGCTGTTCCCCTGCTGGATCTATTAACACTAGTGAGAAACAGCCCTTAGTTAGGGAGTGTTCAAAGGACCGTTATTTTTCCATTCTTCTCATCTGTCAAAAATTCCACATTTAGCATCCATTTGAGCCATTGCCGTGTGAGATCAGTTGGGCTACTTGCATCCCTGCATTCTGGCGGGCTGTCCTGTCTGAGAACAGCCCGTTAGGATCGACTGGATCCGGCGCAGCTGGATAAGAATGCAATTGAAAGTATAATGGGGTCCAGCTGACATTGCGTTCACATCCGGTTGACCACCGGAGGATCGTCCGGACACAAACTGCAGAATGCTGCCATTTTTGGTCCGGATGATCTTCAGATCATGGAACAGGCCACCTGACATCTCCTAACGCACATGTGAAGGTGGCCTTGTGCTGCATGCAGGACTTTTTTCTTCCACCTAAAAAAAACGGATCTAAGACAGTAATAAACATGCATAACTGATGCACACAATGCGTTTTTTTTTAACAGGATCCATTTTTTTCTTTTCTTCTGCCAGATCAGAAATATACAAAAAATAAAGGTCATGTGAGCTGTTCCTTAGCGGGATTCTCTAGGATTGTGTTATTGATGTGGTTATTCCTCGGAATAAGACTCGTCTCACTTAAGCAGATAGCATTTATTATGTAGAGAAAGTTACTAATGTATTGTGATTCTCCATATTGCTTCCTTTGCTGGCTGGATTCATTTTTCCATCACATTAAACACTGCTCATTTCCAGGGGTTACGACCACCCTGCAATCCATCAGAGGTGGTCGTGCTTGCACACTATAGGAAAAAGCTCCAGCCTATGTGAACTCCCACAGTCCTGGCTACCAGAGAAGCCAGCACGCTTTCCTATAGACTGCAAGCACGACCACCGCAGGGTGGTCATAACCATGGAAACGAGCCGTGCATAATGTGATGGAAAAATGAATCCAGCCAGCAAAGGAGGCAATATGGACAATCACAATACATTAGTAAGGGCCGTGTATTACCTTTCTCATAAATGCCACCTGCTGATGAGATCAGTCAGGATCTGGCTCCCAGCGCCTCACCGATCAGTTGTTTGCCGTGGCCTCCTCGCAGATTACAAAGCATGGTGCTGTCCATTGTACAGCGACTGTCCCTCTGCTCAGCTCCATTGACTTGACCATGACTTGAGCTGTGCCTGGGTGATGAGACCAATGAAGGTGCGAATAGAAGATCATTCCAAGAGGCATTTGGAGTGACTGAACGCAACGGGAAAGCGTTATGTATTCTGTGTAATGAAACTGTTGTGTGTCGCACATCAAGTGTCAGACGACATCCAGACACCAACCACAAAAGTGTTGCCGCACTTGGTGAAACAGAAAGAAAAGGGAAAGTGAGGAAATATCATTCTCAGTATCTTCGTTTTTGCAATTATCTTTCTAAAACAAATCATCTGACAACTGCGCATAGCAGAACATGGTAAGTCCCTCTCAGATGGGGATATTATCAAAATGGCCACGTTGTCTGGGCGTAATTGCCTTTTTCGTGATTTCCCAAACAAGGATACAATTATTCAGCATCTCTGAGATGACACGGAGCAGAAATACCGTTAACCATCGAGTCCAGCGCATGGCACGTGATGTTAGCAGCTCACCACTGACTTACACAAGGCAGCCCGTTACCCCATGTGCTTGGATTAAAGATAGAAATACTCATGCGAGGCTTGCAGTAATTCTGCGTTATGCTGTTGGTGACATCATGAGAGAAGAGCTGATGAAACTGGCGTCTTTGCCTAAAAGAACACAAGGGATCGATATCTACAAAGCTGTGATGGAGGCTTTTTTGTCACAAGACATAAGTCCAGAAAAAGTGGTTTCAATTACTAGTGATGGGGGCAACATCTGGTTTCATACAGTTCTTTGGTAGCCCTTTTGCTACCAGCACCGTACACGTACAATGCTGGAGCGATGGGCAAACATGGCGCCCATTCGCACGTGCAGTGGGCGTCATGTTTCAAATAGCAGAGACCCGCAGCTAATCACCGCGACTTTAATTAAAGTCTTTCGATGCCGTGATGCCGTAAAGGGTGAAAAACCCGGAAGCTTACGCTTCTAGGCTTCTTAGCGGCATCCTCTGCGGCGAATGAGGATGCTGGTAATTGATTTTAATACGCGGGGTCTCGCTGAAAAGACCCAGGGCATTAAAGCAAAAGGTAGCAGGCCAACAAAAGAAATGAGCAATTCTGATATTCAAATGGAGGTAAAAAATCCATGAATGTTCAGAATTAAAAACAAAAAAATTGATATTGTAGGCTCAAATATGAGCTTCAAAATCCTAACAAAAAAGTAAAAAAAAAACTGTTAATATATAAAAATAAAAAAATATAAAAGTTTAAATCACCCCCCTTTCCATAGAATAAAATAGATACATATATAACAAAAAGTATAAACATCATGATTATCACCGTGACCAAAAACGCCCATACTATTAAAATATAAAAATAGTTTTCCAATACAGCGAATGGCGTAAAGAAAGGGTTGAAATGGGCAATTTTCCATTATTTCATTGCTTCTCTTACCCACAAAATGTAATAAAATGTGATCAAAAAGTCACACACACTCCAAAATGGTATCAATAAAAATTACAGATAGTCCTACAAAATAATGAGCCCCCCACAGCTCAGTAGATATAACTATATAAAAGTTATGGGGGTCAGAATATAGTGATTTTCCAGTTTTTTTCCCCAAATTTTTAATTTCATTTGTAACTACTTAGACATAAATAAAAACTATGCATATGTGGTATCGTTGTAATCATACTGACCCAGAGAATGAAGGACATGGGTCAGTTTTGCTGCATACGGAACGCCGTGGGAACAAAACCAGTGGCGGAATTGCATTTTTTTTTCCAATTCCACCCCATTTGGAAAAAATTTCCCACTTCCCACTACATTGTATGCCACATTAAAAGGTGGCAATAGAAAGTACAACTCGTCGCGCAAAGAATAAGCCCTCATACAGCTATGTGAACGGAAAAATGAAAAATGTATGGCTCAAGAAAGACAGGGAAGAAAAATGAAAACGCAAAAAAGAAAAAAAAACTCTGATATCCTAAGGCTAGGTTTCATATGTGCGTTGCGGGTGCGTTGCTGGAAAAGATGCGGGTGCATCACTGAGCTCATCACATGGTCCATCACCATGGTGATGTATCATGTGATGAGCACAGTGATGTCACCACTGGTCCCTTGACAGCAGTGGCGTCTCTAGCTTTCAAATTTTGGGGGGGCACACTGGGGGCCAGGACAAAAGTAGGGGGGCAGCTATAACAACGATACATTTACACAAGTATGCTTATAAATGCTGCGATACTTTACCCAATACCTAAAACCGCAATAGGGAAGAAAAACCCCAATCACTCAGATTTCAACATCTCCTAGCTGCCTGGGGATCTGTGGATGACACTTATGGAGGGGGATCTGTGGATGACACATACCGTTTATAGCATCTCATGCTATGTGTCATCCACAGATCCACCCCATATCAGTGTCATATCGGGATCCCTCTTCCTATAAGGCCCCATTCACACATCTGAAATTTGCGTAACGGAATTGCGGACCCATTAATTTCTATAGGGCAGCACGACGTGCTGCCGGATATGGAAAGGCGGTCCCGCACTTCCGGGTCCACAATTCCGTTCCCCCCCCCCCCATAACTGTCATTTACAGATCTCCCCCCCCCCCCCTATAACAGTGTCATCTACAGATTCCCCCCCCCCCCCCGTAACAGTGTCATGACATCCAAAGACCCCCGATCCCCCTCCCTATAACACTATAAGGGTATCATCCACAGATCCCTCCCCCCCATAACAGTGTAATGACTCATGACATCCAAAGACCCCCGATCCCCCTCCCTATAACACTATAAGGCTACTTTCACACTTGCGCTTGATCGGATCTGTTCTGAACGGATCCGATCATATTAATGCAGACGGAGGCTCCGTTCAGTACGGATCCGTCTGCATTAATAACTTAGAAAAAATTCTAAGTGTGAAAGCAGCCTGAGCGGATCCGTTCAGACTTTCAATGTAAAGTCAATGGGGGACGGATCCGCTTGAAGATTGAGCCATATGGTGACATCTTCAAGCGGATCCGTTCCCATTGACTTACATTGTAAGTCTGAACGGATCCGCTCGCCTCCGCACGGCCAGGCGGACACCCGAACACTGCAAGCAGCGTTCAGCTGTCCGCCTGTCCGTGCGGAGGCGAGCGGAGTGGAGGCTGAACGCCGCCAGACTGATGCAGTCTGAGCGGATCCGCGTCCATTCAGACTGCATCAGGGCTGGACGGAGGCGTTTGGGTCCGCTCGTGAGCCCCTTCAAACGGTGCTCACGAACGGACCCATGAACGCTAGTGTGAAAGTAGCCTAAGAGTATCATCCACAGACCCCCCCCCCCCCCCCTATAACAGTGTAATGACTCATGACATCCACAGACCCCCGATCCCCCTCCCTATAACACTATAAGAGTATCATCCACAGATCCCCCCCCCGCTATACCGGTGTAATGACATCCACAGACCAAAGATCACCCTCCCACCGCTCACATTTGAACATGATTTCTCTAAACGGTGAAGTGAACACTGTAATCATCCAGGCTGCACTGACAGTAACTTTAAAGGGGTTCTGCACGTTCATTTAACTGAGATGATCTATACTCTGGATAGATCTTCAGCTTCTGATCGGCAGGGGTCAGACACCCGGTACCCCCGCCGATCAGCTGTTTGAGAAGGCAGCCGCGCTCGAGCAGCACCGCGGCCTTCTCACTGACTGACATCACAACTAGTATCAACTAGCCTGAGCGCGGCTAAGCTCTGTCCCTTGAATGGAGCTTAGCTGCGTCCACGCTAGTTGATACTAGTCGTGACGTCAGTGGGCTGGCGGTAAACAGTGAGAAGGCCGCGGCGCTGCTGCCTTCTCAAACAGCTGATCGGCGGGGGTCCTGGGTGTCTGACCCCCGCCGATCAGAAGCTGATGATCTATCCAGAGTATAGATCATCAGTTAAATTAAAGTGCAGAACCCCTTTAACTTTTAAATCAGGAAGATTCTGGGGCAGCCACCAGCCAGCTCTCCTCTCAGACTCAGTCAGATCTAATCTCTCTAGTTAGAATAGAAAGAGACTTTGGGCTCTTTCACACTTGCGTTGTCCGGACCCGGCATAGAGTTCCGTCGTCGGGGCTCTATGCCGGAAGACTCCTGATCAGTTTTATCCTAATGCATTCTGAATGGAGAGAAATCCGTTCAGGATGCATCAGGATGTCTTCAGTTCCGGACCAGAACGTTTTTTGGCCGGAGAAAATACCGCAGCATGCTGCGCTTTTTTCTCCGGCCAAAAATCCTGCAGACTTGCCGCAAGGCCGGATCCGGAATTAATGCCCATTGAAAGGCATTGATCCGGATCCGGCCTTAAGCTAAACGTCGTTTCGGCGCATTGCCGGATCCGACGTTTAGCTTTTTCTGAATGGTTACCATGGCTGCCGGGACGCTAAAGTCCTGGCAGCCATGGTAAAGTGTAGCGGGGAGCGGGGGAGCAGCATACTTACCGTCCGTGCAGCTCCCAGGGCGCTCCAGAGTGACGTCAGGGCGCCCCACGCACATGGCTCACGTGATCGCATGGCACGTCATCCATGCGCATGGGGCGCTCTGACGTCACTCTGGAGCGCCCCGGGAGCCGCACGGACTGTAAGTATACCGCTCCCCACTACTACTATGGCAACCAGGACTTTAATAGCGTCCTGGCTGCCATAGTAACACTGAACGCATTTTGAAGACGGATCCATCTTCAAATGCTTTCAGTTCACTTGCGTTTTTCCGAATCCGGCGTGTAATTCCGGCAAGTAGAGTACACGCCGGATCCGGACAACGCAAGTGTGAAAGAGGCCTAGGTCAGTCCACTCAGTCACTACTTGTAAGTTGTACCTTATTATTATTAAGTTAACCTGCTACACACCGTCACCACTAGGTCAGGCTCAGTCCAGTCTGTTCGGTATCGGTATCGGTAGGGTAGGGCCACGCCACGCCACGCCACACACTGTCTGTTCTCTAGTCTGGGCCTGGCTGGCTTAAAGGGCTTCTGTCACCCCACTAAAGTCATATTTTTTTTTTTGCCAACTTAAATTCCTTATAATGCGATATATTATAGTGCTCTTACTCATTTTGGTTGGGTAGTTTCTTCAAAAAACTGACTTTTATAATATGTAAATGAGCTCTCTACCAGCAGGTAGGACAGCCGCATCCTCCTTTCATAAAGACGCCCCCTCCTCATGTTGATTGACAGGGCCAGCGAACGTGCTAGTCTTCTGGCTGGCCCTGTCTGCGTTTAAAATCTGGCGCCTGCGCTGTACCAGTCTTCAGTCGGCGCAGGCGCACTGAGAGGAGGACGCTCGCTCGGCCGCTCCTTCCTCAGTGCGCCTGCGCCGGGTGTAGATGTAACGTCATCGGCGCAGGCGCATTGAGGATGGAGCGGCCGAGCGAGCGTCGTCCCCTCAGTGCACCTGCGCCGACTGAAGACCAGTACGGCGCAGGCACCAGATTTTGAACGCAGACAGGGCCAGCCAGAAGACGAGCGCGTTCGCTGGCCCTGTCAACCAACATGCGAAGGGGGCGTCTTTATGAAAGGAGGATGCGGCTGCTACCAGCAAGTAACTGCCTTACTTGCCTGGTAGAGAGCTCATTTACATATTATAAAAGTCTGTTTTTTGAAGAAACGACCCAACCAAAATGAGTAAGAGCACTATATATATTAATATATCGCATTATAAGGAATTTAAGTTGAAAAAAAAAAAATATGACTTTAAGCAGCTGCTGCCAGTAGATGAATGAATCTGGTCAGGTCCTGGAGCCGGGGGCGGAGCTGGGGGCGTGGCCGGGGCGGAGCTGTGGGCGGAGCCGGGGACGCCGCGCGGCGGCGGTGGGTGGAGACCCGAGAGTGAGACCGCAACTGCACCGAGTCGGTGACTCAGATCATCAGAACAGATGTGAAGATGATGTCCGGTAGGGCTGCGGCTGCCTAGTGCCTACACAGTGCACAGCAGCGCAGCGCAGCATACACCAACAATGAATGGGAGACATTTTAGTTGGGGGGGCACATGGGGGGGCACAGCTTGATGTAGGGGGGGCCGTGGCCCCCTCTGGCCCCCCCCTGGCGACGCCACTGCTTGACAGGTCCTGAAGAAAGAACAGGAAACCATGTTATAAGGGAAAATAATAATGATCGGGTCCCCATCCCGATCGTCCCCTAGCAACCATGCGTGAAAATGGCACCGCATCCGCACTTGCTTGCGGATGCTTGCGATTTTCATGCAGCCCCATTCACTTCTATGGGGCCTGCGTTGCGTGAAAAACGCACAAAATAGAGCATGCTGCGCACAAGTGATGCGTGAAAATCACCGCTTATGTGCACAGCCCCATACTGTAGAAATGAATGGGTCCGGATTCAGTGCGGGTGCAATGCGTTCAACCGCACGGAAATCTCGCCCGTGTGAAAGAGGCCTAAGAGTTAGGCCCATTTCACACGAGCGAGTATTCCGCTCGGGTGCAATGCGTGACGTGAACGCATAGCACCCGCACTAAATCCTGACCCATTTATTTAAATAGGTCTGTGTACATGAGCGTTGTTTTTCACGCATCACTTCTGCGTTGCGTGAAAATCTCAGCATGTTATTCAGCGTTTTTCACGCAACGCAGGCCTCATAAAAATTAATGGGGCTGCGTGAAAAAACGCATTGCATCCGGATGCACTGCGTTGCGTTTTAAAAAGAAGTAACTTAGCAACAGTGAATGGATTTAATCTAGGAAGTTCAGTTCTCAGCGTGTGGCTGCAGGCACTGCATGGGAAAGAAGAGTAGGAGGATTTGTCTCGCCCTTGAGGAGCTAAATTGAGAATGAGAAAGGCTCCAAAAGCCAAGGATGTAGAGAAAATGATCATCCTGGTGGAGGAGAGGCCATGTCTTAGGAACAGCAGATCGGGGGAATACCTCGCCAGAGTCGGCAGAGGTTGGTTAAGTAAAATGGACAATCTATACATGTTTGATCCTAGCTGTCCTCCCTAGCATAGCACATGGCATATGTTATCCTCCCAAGTTGAGCACATGGCATATGTTATCAACCCTAGCATAGCACATGGCAAATGTTATCCTCCCTAGCATAGCACATGGCATACGTTATCCTCCCTAGCATAGCACATGGCATACGTTATCCTCCCTAGCATAGCACATGACATACGTTATCCTCCCTAGCATAGCACATGGCACACGTTATCCTCTCTAGCATAGCACATGACATACGTTATCCTCCCTAGCATAGCACATGGCATACGTTATCCTCCCTAGCATAGCACATGGCATACGTTATCCTCTCTAGCATAGCACATGGCATACGTTATCCTCCCTAGCATAGCACATGGCATACGTTATCCTCCCTAGCATAGCACATGGCATACGTTATCCTCCCTAGCATAGCACATGGCATACGTTATCCTCCCTAGCATAGCACATGACATACGTTATCCTCCCTAGCATAGCACATGGCACACGTTATCCTCTCTAGCATAGCACATGACATACGTTATCCTCCCTAGCATAGCACATGGCATACGTTATCCTCCCTAGCATAGCACATGGCATACGTTATCCTCCCTAGCATAGCACATGACATACGTTATCCTCCCTAGCATAGCACATGGCATACGTTATCCTCCCTAGCATAGCACATGACATACGTTATCCTCCCTAGCATAGCACATGACATACGTTATCCTCCCTAGCATAGCACATGGCACACGTTATCCTCTCTAGCATAGCACATGGCATACGTTATCCTCCCTAGCATAGCACATGGCATACGTTATCCTCCCTAGCATAGCACATGGCATACGTTATCCTCCCTAGCATAGCACATGACATACGTTATCCTCCCTAGCATAGCACATGGCACACGTTATCCTCTCTAGCATAGCACATGACATACGTTATCCTCCCTAGCATAGCACATGGCATACGTTATCCTCCCTAGCATAGCACATGGCATACGTTATCCTCCCTAGCATAGCACATGGCATACGTTATCCTCCCTAGCATAGCACATGGCATACGTTATCCTCCCTAGCATAGCACATGACATACGTTATCCTCCCTAGCATAGCACATGACATACGTTATCCTCCCTAGCATAGCACATGACATACGTTATCCTCCCTAGCATAGCACATGGCACACGTTATCCTCTCTAGCATAGCACATGGCATACGTTATCCTCCCTAGCATAGCACATGGCATACGTTATCCTCCCTAGCATAGCACATGGCATACGTTATCCTCCCTAGCATAGCACATGACATACGTTATCCTCCCTAGCATAGCACATGGCACACGTTATCCTCTCTAGCATAGCACATGACATACGTTATCCTCCCTAGCATAGCACATGGCATACGTTATCCTCCCTAGCATAGCACATGGCATACGTTATCCTCTCTAGCATAGCACATGGCATACGTTATCCTCCCTAGCATAGCACATGGCATACGTTATCCTCCCTAGCATAGCACATGGCATACGTTATCCTCCCTAGCATAGCACATGACATACGTTATCCTCCCTAGCATAGCACATGGCACACGTTATCCTCTCTAGCATAGCACATGACATACGTTATCCTCCCTAGCATAGCACATGACATACGTTATCCTCCCTAGCATAGCACATGGCATACGTTATCCTCCCTAGCATAGCACATGACATACGTTATCCTCCCTAGCATAGCACATGACATACGTTATCCTCCCTAGCATAGCACATGGCATACGTTATCCTCCCTAGCATAGCACATGGCATACGTTATCCTCCCTAGCATAGCACATGGCATACGTTATCCTCCCTAGCATAGCACATGACATACGTTATCCTCCCTAGCATAGCACATGGCACACGTTATCCTCTCTAGCATAGCACATGACATACGTTATCCTCCCTAGCATAGCACATGGCATACGTTATCCTCCCTAGCATAGCACATGGCATACGTTATCCTCCCTAGCATAGCACATGACATACGTTATCCTCCCTAGCATAGCACATGGCACACGTTATCCTCTCTAGCATAGCACATGACATACGTTATCCTCCCTAGCATAGCACATGACATACGTTATCCTCCCTAGCATAGCACATGGCATACGTTATCCTCCCTAGCATAGCACATGGCATACGTTATCCTCCCTAGCATAGCACATGACATACGTTATCCTCCCTAGCATAGCACATGGCATACGTTATCCTCCCTAGCATAGCACATGACATTCGTTATCCTCCCTAGCATAGTTGACGATAGCAACCAATCCGATTCCTCCTTGTATTTGCAAAAGTAGTTAAAAAATATTATAAAGTGGAATCGGATTATTTGCTATGGCACTTCTAATTTCCATAATGTATCTACCTGACCACATATGTAATATGTTGGTTAGTTTAAACATGACCTGTCACCACTCCTAATAACAATTCAGGAGCGTCTATTCTTATGACTCTTTATGCAGCGGCGTTCCTTTATTATTCCTTCTAGAAGTTATAATTGAATTGCTATTAGACTTCAATAATAAGGGTACAGACGGGTGTTACCAAGTTAGGGGGGTGTACCGCCACTCACTCATTCTATCCAATCAGTGCAGCCATGTTTAGGTAGGCAGGTTCGCCCCCACCCCCCGAACTTGGTAACTACCCCTCGGTACACTTTAAAACAGAAGGCTAATAGCAAATCATTCATAATAACTTCTATTTTAATTGAAGATGAATGTAAATTTTCATATATAGTCACTCACATAAATCATAGAAGTCATATTTTAGTGATCTGGATTACTTAATACTTAGCTTTTATTTTAGCATTATAACATAAATGAGATTTATCCCTCAAATTGAAAATAGTAGGTAAACAAAACCGCTTACAATATCCCACACTCAGGCAGGACGTTTACTGAAAGCCGTAACAAAGTGTCCACAATGATGCAAATGATGTCAGACACAAAGGTAACAGGTGTAATTGTACACTATGTACTAGTGTACAATTACACCTGTTACCTTTGTGTCTGACATCATTTGCATCATTGTGGACACTTTGTTACGGCTTTCAGTAAACGTCCTGCCTGAGTGTGGGATATTGTAAGCGGTTTTGTTTACCTACTATTTTCAATTTGAGGGATAAATCTCATTTATGTTATAATGCTAAAATAAAAGCTAAGTATTAAGTAATCCAGATCACTAAAATATGACTTCTATAACTTCTATTTTAGAATTGATAAAGGAACGGCACAACATTGAGCCATAACAATAAATGTTCCAGAAATGTTATTACATGGGGCACACATGAAGTAAATAACGTACACGTCAGGAGTGTTGATCGGTCATGTTTAAACTAGTATTATGTTAAAAATGTATTTTGCTGATGATAGTAATATAATAAAAAAATGTTTCGGACATATTGCTATGTTTATATATTAATGTACATATGTTTGTTTACATTTTTCAGAACGGAGGATAACCTTAAAGAGGAGGCTGAACAGAGTGGTCCGCAGCAGTCCAGTACTTGCGATGAGGAGCCTCCTGCCTCTCAAGCTACACAAGACCATGCTGAAGGGCCCAGGACTTGGTGGTCCCATGGCCACATGTCTGGCCCCTGCCAAATTCCCTAGGCTCCACAGGTACCCCAACAATTTCCTATAATGGGGGAACATCATGGGCCTCAACCTTGCCCATATGGACAACCATATGGCCAGCCTGGCCCCTCCTCCTCACAAGCTGGCCCATCTCTGCAATCTCTCTTTCCAGCCTTCCCAACCATCCTACCAGGGGCCCCAGTTTCAGCCTCCACCATTTTCCCCAAGCCGTTTCTTAAATTTATAAATGTTTATTTTCATTATTTTTTATGGTATTTCTTTTAAAAAAACTTTTAAAAAAACTCTGTAAACATAGTTTTATTTTTATCTATTTTATTGTTTGAAGTCTTTTTTCATACACATTAAATAATTATATTTATGTAGCACACACACATATATAACACATTAATAATTGCACACGTTTTATATGAATGAATATAAACGAAATACACATAACCATATAAAAATTATTTATAAATCATTTACACACATAAATATTACTTTACTTAAAGAGGACCTTTCACTCGTATACAAACTAAAAACGAACTCTATCTGTGGGCAGAGCGGCGCCCAGGGGTCCCCCTGCACTTACTAGTATGCCTGGGCGCCGCTCCGTTCGCCCGGTATAGGCTCCGGTGTCTCAGCTCCGTCTGTTGTACTGGACTGATTTTTTGTAGGAGGCGTGTCCCTTGCTGCAGTGCTGGCCAATCGCAGCACACAGCTCATAGACTGGCTATGAGCTGTGCGCTGCGATTGGCCAGTGCTGCAGCAAGGGACACGCCTCCTACAAAAAATCAGTCCAGTACAACAGACGGAGCTGAGACACCGGAGCCTATACCGGGCGAACGGAGCGGTGCCCAGGCATACTAGTAAGTGCAGGGGGACCCCTGGGCGCCGCTCTGCCCACAGATAGAGTTAGTTTTTAGTTTGTATACGAGTGAAAGGTCCTCTTTAAAAACCATATAAAACAATTAATAGACTTTATTGTACATGTTGGATTTCATTATACATATCTTCCAATAAAAATGTTACACAATCTTATGTCCATATGCACACGATACTATAGACAATAGAGATGGATTTTTTTTTTGATTTTTTTTTATCCTTTATTGTTTTCTGGAGCAAATATACAAGTTCTCATATCAAACAATTAAAATCTACAAATATACTTTATACAAATACATTTGTTCCTTTTAACCCACCCCATCCCTTTTGTTTCACTGCTGCGGGGTCCGTCCACTTTTTAATATCTACCTTGAACTCTGTTTCCAGAAATCCCCAGTATAAGGGATCTTGGGAGCCTGGAGCGAGAAAAGAAGCCTGCCCTATCAGAGAGTCGTCACTCCGATTTCCCCGCCACTCTTCTATAGGCCTCAATAGTATCTAGCCGAGCCCTCCATTCATAAAAGCTAGGGCTATTCTTCGTACCCCAATATTTAATTATCAAGGCCTTTGTGACCATAAAGCCTTCCATACTGACTCGTATTTGGTAGGGGGTCAGCTCAGAACGGGAGAAAAGACCCAGTATTGCTTCGATTCAATTTGATCTTATATCTTTTATATAATTCCTCATAAATACTAGTCCAAAACCCACGCACTTCTGGACAATTCCATAGTAAGTGACCTAACTGCGTTTTCTGATGAACATTTCCAACACAAGTCCTTCCTTTCCTTATATATCTTGGCGAGGAAGGCGGGGGAGTAGTATAGGTGGTGAACAATCTTGAACTGTATCAATCTGTATTTCTGAGAGATTGATACTTTTTTTATGTTTTGATATACTGTGTATCCCATTCCAAAGTGCCCCCCTCGCCCAATTCAGCTTCCCAGCCTCACTCACTTTTAAATGTGGTTATTTCCCCCAAACAGTCACGAAATGTATAATATATTTGAGAGAGTGTAAGTTGAACATCCTTAAATCTAAAGCAGTAATCCAAAAAGGGGCTTGCCCTAATGGTCAGTAAACTTTTATCCTGAGTGCTCATATATGTGTGACTAAGGCTACTTTCACACTAGCGTTCGGGCGGATCCGTTCTGAACGGATCCGCTCATATTAATGCAGACGGAGGCTCCGTTCAGTACGGATCCGTCTGCATTAATAACTTTAAAAAAATTCGCAAGTGCGCAAGTGCGAAAGTAGCCTGCGCGGATCCGTTCAGACTTTCAATGTAAAGTCAATGGGGGACGGATCCGCTTGAAGATTGAGCCACATTGTGGCATCTTCAAACGGATCCGTCCCCATTGACTTACATTGAAAGTCTGGACGGATCCGCACGCCTCCGAACGGCCAGGCGGACACCCGAACGCTGCAAGCAGCGTTCAGCTGTCCGCCTGTCCGTGCGGAGGCGAGCGGAGCGGAGGATGAACGCCGCCAGACTGATGCAGTCTGAGCGGATCCGCCTCCATTCAGACTGCATCAGGGCTGGACGGCTGCGTTCGGGTCCGCTCGTGAGCCCCTTCAAACGGAGCTCACGAACGGAAACCCGAACGCTAGTGTGAAAGTAGCCTAAGTTGTGCATACCTATATCTATCTAAGAAGGTCGGTGTACCCTTTATTAATTCATCTAAGGGAATAATATTACCGTGTGATATAATATGAGTTAAGCGGTTAATTCCGCGTGAATTCCAGTATTTATAATCTACAATTGACTTAAATTCTTTAAAAAATTATAATTGTGCCAAAGTGGGGTGAAATAAGTCGGAAATGTCTCACCCAGTAATCTTTTTATCTTATTCCAAACCCTATTTAGTGTATCACTAATTAAACATAGTTTTTTCCTCGTGTCCAAGTGACCAGTCTCCAAAACAGAAAAAATATCCTTATATGGCCCCTGGAAATCCCTTGAGAGGATACCCAGCAGCAAAGCGGCCTGGCTATCCACCCTCCCCCCTCCCAAACACCACTTTATCTGTGCTGCAATATAGTATCCCTGGAGGAATGGAAGGGAAAGGCCACCCCTTCTCTCTGATATACAGAGATATTTTTGCTTAATCCTAACCCTTCCCCTCCGCCAGATTAAGTGATTCATCAATTTGTCGAATAACCCAAAAAAGGAATCATCGATCCATATCGGGTATGCTGTCAGAGGGTATAATGCAATAGGGAGGACCACCATCCTAATTAGTGCAATCCTTTCCTCCTGTGACAGGGGCAACTTCTGCCAAGACCGGATCTTCTCCCTGATCTTATTAACCATAGGAATTATATTTAGGGGATTATATCGAGACAGATCCACACTTATGTTGATACCCAGATATCGGATGGAGTCAGTTGGTCCAAGTAACTTAATACCTAAGGGCCTGTCAGGGGGCACTCGGACAAGAGGGAGAAGTTCAGATTTGTCCCAGCTTACTTTATACCCCGATACATAGAGATGGAGTTTAGTGACAGGACACATGTCATGATAGTTTTAGTAATTTATAATGAGGCCAACTACTACTTTATTAATTATGATGGTGATACTGGCATACATTTAATAGTGCTTACATTTAAGCGTTATAGTAATGAGGTATTTTAACATATTTCAAACACTGTGTTTAAAACAAACAAAAATTTCTGCAAATTAAAAACAAATAACCCAACATATAAACCAGCGTCAAAACCCATTTCCCAAACAAAAAAAACAAAAAAATGGAAATTTCCTTAAAAATAATGTATGCTAGTGGTTTTCATATCTCTTGGCAGTAAAAGATGAATCAAGAGAATGGTTCAGTTTTTTTTTTCACGTGCGTTAAAAATGCATAAAATCCGCATGTCAGCTGCACGGAAAAAACTTAATCACGCAACGCAATCTCATACAAAAATGACAGTACACGCAAGCAAAATCGCGCAAGTTTCCCTAAACGCATCCGGACCTAATCCGCGACGTTCATGTGAAAGAGGCCTTAAAGAAACAAAACATGAAGTCATGATTCAGTTCGTTGTATTATACATCAAGAGGCTCTTTGCCAGGGAAGGCAACAAAAAATTGGACGATGTCCTCCAAGATGTCACAAAAATTGTGAATTACATCATGGCTCGAGCTCTGAATTATCAACAGTTTCAAGCACTTCTTCTTCTGTGCTGCTGTTGGCTTGCTGGGACTTGTGGTGCACCACCACTGCGCTTTTAACGCTTTCCTGCTGAAAGAAAAAAAAAAAGAAGAACATCTGGAATTGCTGCACTGATTTTTTTTCATTTCCAACTGTTCCAGATCCCTAAACCACCATCCGTCCCTGTCCCCCTTCCTGCCCCCTCCCACCCCCCCCGTCCTTTTTTTACAAACACCATTTGGTCCTTGCACTTTTCTTGGTCTTTTTGTTTACAATTTTCCAGCTCTGCACCACTTTTTCTGCGTGCGAGCAGTGACCGCAAAGTGCTAATCAGTGCGTACCTGCCTGATCAGCACCTGCGGATTATTATTTGCGCATTTATTTTCCACATCTGTGTTGATTTTTTAGCCAATTGTTAAGTTTTTTGGGTTCAAAAAGAAGAAATTGTAGTTAGGGCGTTATACAAATATATATATAGAGTTCTACATTTCTATATATATATATAGATATAAGTTAATTTTTAGCCAGTGTTCACTGTTTTAACACTATAGTGAATTCTTATACTACAGTTTTTGCACGATCTGTGTGCGTGCTGCAGAGCACCGATCAGTAGTGCGCTCATTTACATCTGCACATTTTTGAGTTTTTATTTTTTGTGTGTGAAAAGACCTGCAGTTAGTGGTAGTTAGATATATTTATAGATATATAAATTTCGAATTTTGCACGAACGCACCATCTGCAAACGTGCATTTTTCAACCACTGAGCACCGATCAGTAGTGTCTATTACGGATCGCGTCTCCTCAGTTTGCGCTGCAAGTTTTTTTTTGGTGCAGAAATTTTTTTATTTTTACAAAAAATGTTCTTCTAAATTTAATTTCAAATTTATTACAAGCCCCTTCACGTGTGAAAACACAACATGCACACCGCTCACACATAATAAAGGTTTCCACATTTCACACTGCAAACCCCAATAAAATAAAAATGTCCCGTCCATCCCAACGACTATACTCAGCTGAAGAGGCGGACGCCATGCTTGCCTCCGATACTGAGTCTGCCAGTGAGGGAGAAGAGGAGGCCATTTTCCTCTACCCACTCATCATCATAATCCGCTGATGAGGGACCCTCTAGAAGGCGCCCCAGGGTAGCAGCAGAGGGAGCCCCCCAGAGTGAGCCCACATGGACCCCCAACTATTATCAGCCCCAAATTCCGGATTTTGAGGGCAGCTCCGGAATGCAGATAGACTGTGCGGGCTTCACTGGGCGAGATTTTTTTCAAAATTTTCTTCTCTGAAGACTTTGCAAATGTAATGGTGGCCCAAACCATATTATACGCCCAACAATTCATTGCTCAGAACCACACATCGCCATACGCTAGACCCCTAGGTTGTACCCCAGTAAGTGCAGCAGAGATGATGAAGTTCTGGGGACTCGTGCTGCATATGGGCGTAGTAAAGAAGCCAAATGTCAGACAATATTGGAATTCGGACATTTTTTACCAGACTCCAATTTACGCCAGTACCTGCCTAGCAAACGGGCAAGGTATGGCATACAGATTTACAAACTTTGTGAGAGTAGCTCTGGGTACACCCACAAGTTCCACATTTAGGATGGGAATGATTCGATGGAGTTGTGTTGCACTGCGTGAGGCAAATGGTGGCCACACCAGATACTGACTGGTTTTCTGACCCCCCCCCCCCCCCCCCCAGTAAGGCAAAACTGTGCACTTTTCAGAGTGGCCTTTTATTGTGTGCAGTCTAAGGCACACCTGTGCAATATTCATGCTGTCTAATCAGCACCTTGATATACCACACCTGTGAGGTGGGACGGATTATCTCGGCAAAGGAGAAGCGCTCACTAACACAGATTTGTGAACAATATTGGAGAGTAATGTGTCTTTTGTGTATGTAGAAAATGTTTCAGATCTTTGAGTTCAGCTCATGCAAAATGGGAGCAAAACCGAAAGTGTTGCGTTTATATTTTTGTTCAGTGTATATTCACACCTGTATACTCAGAATTCCTTGTGCCTGTGATATAAGCAAAGCAGAATCTTAGCCCTGTAACACAGGCATTGTGCCCAGTTTACAAAGGTTGATCCTGCTGACAGATGCTCTTTAAGGAGAATCTGTCAGCAGTTTTATGCTGCTAGGTTCTAACAGCTCTAGCACATGCCGAGTCCTGATATTCATGAGCTCCTGGCTTTCTCCGCCAAGCCCAGCCCCCCCCCCCCCCCGCCACTGATTGACAGGTTTTTTCCCAACTGAATTATCAGAAGGGGTGGAGAAAATCATAAATCATGAATATTCAGGACTCCTCGGCATGCGCTGAGCTGGTAAATACAAGATTTTAGCAAAGCAGCTGGGTCGATTAAAGATAGTGACCCAGCATTTTACTGAGATCTGTTACTAGTTCATGTAGACCTGAGTTAGGACACCACAAAACTGCTGACAGATGCCCTTTACCCGTGTACCTGAACTGTAGGCTATTAGATAGGAGCAGGAGCCTCCCAGCATATAAAGTTGGTCCTTCCAGTATCCGATGCCTTTATAAACCTGGGTCCTCTTTCATCTTCAAAGTCTTTGTGCCTTTGCCCAGATAAATAGCAATACAAAAAGTCTGCAGCACTCGTCGATTTGTAGCAAAAATAGTGTAGATTTATTCCATAATAGACAGCAAGAGAATGCGACGTTTCGACCGTTCCCGGTCTTTTTCAAGCAATACAATGAATACATTCATTATCATTAGTGCATAGTAGTGATACATCACCATATATATAGTCATTAACAAACAACTTTCTTGTGCAATATATCATATATTCCGTTACCTCTCCTACAGGGGTAATGTCCACGGGGTCTAGTTCCCTCTCCTCAAGTTCTTCTTAGAACAAATTTTATTCGGCGTCCCAGACGCATGTGCATTGTAAACTCCGGGATGCCGAATAAAATTTGTTCTAAGAAGAACTTGAGGAGAGGGAACTAGACCCCGTGGACATTACCCCTGTAGGAGAGGTAACGGAATATATGATATATTGCACAAGAAAGTTGTTTGTTAATGACTATATATATGGTGATGTATCACTACTATGCACTAATGATAATGAATGGATTTACCTGGGGGAGGGTTTACCTAATTGATTAGGCACTATATAAGACACATGTTTTTGTATTCATTGTATTGCTTGAAAAAGACCGGGAACGGTCGAAACGTCGCATTCTCTTGCTGTCTATTATGGAATAAATCTACACTATTTTTGCTACAAATCGACGAGTGCTGCAGACTTTTTGTATTGCTATTTGATGGTGGATCAACAGCCAGGATCCCGATCTGCTGGCACCATTATTACCACGATCAAGGTATTGTGTATGGTCTTTCCAATTGGCTCATTTTGGATATAGGAGTGCTGCCGGACCTCTTTATATTTTGCCCAGATAAAGAGAGACAAGTCAAACAAAAGTCACACATTTATGTTATCAGACATCATATAGTACATGACTATCTCTCTCTAACAAAGCTAGAATCAGCCCTGTACCTCACATGGATCCAGAGATCTCCACATTCATTGCTGACGTGTTCTGCGAGATTTATTTCAAGCTGGCAGCTCAGGAGGTGTGTATCCTTTCAGCTGCATCTCAGTGGACATGCTCTTTCTTCTGCAGCTCTCTCCCTATCACAGCTCAGGAGGCGTGTCTCAGCTCTCCATATCACAGCTCAGGAGGCGTGTCTTAGCGCTCCCTATCACAGCTCAGGAGGCGTGTCTCAGCTCTCCCTATCACAGCTCAGGAGGCGTGTCTCAGCTCTCCCTATCACAGCTCAGGAGGCGTGTCTCAGCTCTCCCTATCACAGCTCAGGAGGCGTGTCTCAGCTCTCCCTAGCACAGCTCAGTAAACGTGTCTCAGTTCTCCCTATGAGCTCAGGAGGCAGTTGAATGATGGAACTGAGCATGTGTGTCCACCTCAGTGAGGTGGACATTAAAATAACAAAAAGAACAAACAGCAGGTGGCGCTATACAGATACATTTTATTGAATAGCTCAGTAGATATAATACATTTTTATTTACATGCAATTAGAAAAGTTTTTAGTTCCAGGTGCTGGTATGAAAATATTTTTTGTGGGACAACCCCTTTTAAGAAAAGATCTCTCAATGAACACAAATCCCATAAAACTGTGGCAGAATTGCAGTTCCGCCCCATATGGAATTTACATAAAATACAATCCCTCATACGTCTATGTGAATGGAAAAATAAAAAAGTTATGGGTTCGGGAAAGCAGAGAGTGAAAAACAAAAACAAACAATTGGAAATATGCTGCGACAGGAAAGGGTTAATAGGCCTTTTAGAAAATATAATAACTTAGAAAATACTATTAAAGGAGTTGTGTCAAGTTTAGAAGTTATCCCCTCTCCACTGGATATGCCGCCCCACCTTAGTGGATGGGGGATAACTAACTGACCGTTGGGGTCTGGATGCTGGGAACTTCCAATGTTTGAGAGAACAGGGGTACAGCTCCCCCGATCTGATGGAGCGGCAGGTCGGACATGCACCCTGCAGCTCCATTCATTCTCTATGGGAGCGCAGGAAATAACCAAGTACAGCCCTTTAGAGTCACATTGCACTTCCCAGATTGCACACAAGGTGGCAGCACAAGATCATGTTGCAAATAAAGACGTTTTCACTAAAAAGCAGTTTCACACCAGTGAAGTGTTCTACAAGGGGGTTTAGACGGATATAACATCTGTCTCACAGAAGACAGAAACACTTGTTAAAGGATTTTAAAGTACACATTTGTTAAAAAAAAAAATTAGTAGCAGACCCCAATTTATTTTTCACAAGGGGTTAAATGAGAAAATGCATCCCTGTCTGTGTTCTCCATTTTATCCCCATTCAGGAAACACCCCATATGTGCTTGTAGCCGGCTGTATGGTCGCACTGCAAGCGAACAGCTAAATGTGAATTTGGCTGGCCTGAATTGGCAGACATGGATTTTAGGTGCATGTCGCATTAAAAAAAAATCCTGAGGTCCCCAGAAATTAAAACCCACAAGGAGTGACCCCATTTTGGAAAGAGCACCCCCGTACGAACATTTTAAGTGGTAGAAAGGGTACTTTTCAGCAAACAGGTGTCTCACAGAAGGCAGAAACACTTGTTAAAGGATTTCAAAGCACACATTTGTGAAAAAGAAATTACTAGCAGACCCCCATTTTTTTTCTTTCTCAAGGGCTTAAAGTAGAAAATTCTCCCCAGTATGTGTTTCCTAATTTCTCCCCAGTCAGGAAACACCCCATATGTGCTTGTAGCCGGCTGTATGGGGACACAGCAGGCAAACAGCTAAATGTGAATTTGGCGGGACTGAATTGGCAGACATGGATTTTAGGTGCCATGTCATATTAAAAAAAACTCTGAGGTCCCCAGAAATTAAAAACCCAAGAAGTGACCCCATTTTGGAAACAGCACCCCCATACGGACATTTTAAGTGGTAGAAAGGGTACCTTTCAGCAAACAGGTGTCTCACAGAAGACAGAAACCCTTGTTAAAGGATTTCAAAGCACACATTGGTGGGGAAAAAATTACTAGCAGACCCCAATATTTTTTTCAATGTGTTCCCCATTTTCTCCCCATTCAGGAAACACCCCATATGTGCTTGTAGCCGGCTGTATGGGCAGAAAGCAGGCAAATAGCAAAATATGGATTTTGCTGACAGACCTGATTTGGCAGACATGGATTTTAGGAGCCATGTCGCATTTAAAAGATTCCTGAGGTCCCCATAAATTAAAAACTACAAGAAGTGATCCCATTTAGGAAAGAGCACCCCTGTATGAACATTTTGAGTGGTAGAAAGGTTACTTTTCACCAAACAGGTGTCTCACAGAAGGCAGAAACACATGTTAAAGGATTTCAAAGCACACATTTGTGAAAAAAATTACTAGCAGACCCCAAATTATTTTTCACAAGGGGTTAAAGTAGAAAATGCACCCCAGTATGTGTTACCAAAGTTCTCCCCAGTCAGTAAACACCCCATATGTGTGTGTAGCCGGCTGTATGGGGACACAGCAGGCCAACAGCTAAATGTGAATTTGGCATGCCTGAATTGGCAGACATGGATTTTAGGAGCCATGTCGCATTTAAAAAATTCCTGAGGTCCCCAGAAATTAAAAACCCCAAGAAGTGACCCAATTTAGGAAAGAGCACCCCTGTATGAACATTTTGAGTGGTAGAAAGGGTACTTTTCAGCAAACGGGTGTCTCACAGAAGGCAGAAATAGTAGAGAAAGGATTTAAAAGCACACATTTGTGAAAAAAAATGACTAGCAGACCCCCAATTTTTTTTAAAGGGGTTAAAGGAGAAAACGCTCCCCAGTATATGTTCCCCATTATCTCCCCAGTCAGTAAACACCCCATATGTGCTTGTAGCCGGCTGTATGGGCGCACAGCAGGTCTCTATAGGCAAAGTGCAAAATATGGTTTTTGCAGGCTTGAATAGACAAACATGGATTTTAGGTGCCATGTCGCATAAAAAAAATTGCTGAGGTCCCCAGAAATTAAAAAACCCCAAGAAGTAACCCCATTTTGTAAAGAGCCCCCCCGTACGAACATTTTAAGTGGTAGAAAGGGTTCTTTTCAGCAAACAGGTGTCTCACAGAAGGCAGAAACACTTGTAAAAGGATTTCAAAGCACACATTTGTGAAAAAAATAAATTAGTAGCAGACACCAATTTTTTTTCACAGGGGGTTAAAGTAGAAAATGCACCTCAGCATATGTTCCCCATTTTCTCCGGCTGTATGGGCGCACAGCAGGCAAACAGCTAAATGTGAATTTGGCAGGCCTGAATGGGCAGACATGGATTTTAGGTGCCATGTCGCATTAAAAAAATTCCTGAGGTCCCCAGAAATAAAAAAAAAAACAAGAAGTGACCCCATTTCGGAAAGAGCCCGCCCGTATGAACATTTTAAGAGTGGAAAGGGCACTTTTAACCTAACAGTTGTCTCACAGAAAAGAATATGGAGTGGTTGTTGGAAAGTGGATGTGTAAGCTATGAGGACTAAATCAGAGATATAAAGTGGACATTTTACAGGGAGCTTAAAAGAAGAAATTGAATGAATACTCCATGGATGAGTGGCGGTAGATTCTGAAACCCCTGCATGCACAGGCCGGGTTTTCAGGGCAGGTTTTGCAGTGGTAAATGGTGTCTTTCCTTATCCCCCTTTGGAACACACCCTGCATCTTTTTTGGGTCCTTCCCTTCCTTGCTGTCTGGGGGACTTGACCTGGAAGATGTTGCCCTGGTACAATGACTTCCTGAAGTACTGGGAGCCTCCACGGCCTGGCTTTGATAAATTAGGGCCTTGATAACCACCTCTTGGAACTGGAGGAAAGCTCCTGTGTGGCCTGCAGACTGAAATAGCAGGTACGCATTGTACATTGCCATCTGTACAATGTATATGGGCAGCTTTTTGTACCACACTTTTGTTTTTGGTGTGGCACTGTAAAGCTTCAGAAGTTGATCTTAAAGATCCACCCCTCCTATGTGCTTATTGTAGTCCAGGATGCAAACTGGTTTTGGGACAGTGGTTGTGGTACCTCGTACAGGAGCAGGGGAGCTGGCGTTAGTGTGAATGGTGGTCGGTACGTCCTTCTTGTCCTTGTACTTAACCGCCAGCATGTTCTCCTGGAGGAGAGCCCTGCTTTCACCCATTCTCAGTGGTTTCCCTACCAGGGATCTAGGGAGGCCTCTCTGATTTTTGCGCACTGTGCCGCACACCACAGTACCCCTGTCAGTTAGGGACCTGAATAGGGGTATACTGGTGTAATAGTTATCCACATAGAGGTGGTAACCCGTATCCACACAATCTTCCCACTAACTCCTAGGATGGGGGGACATTCTGGGGGTTCAATCCAGGAATTTTTCCCTTCGTAAATGCGGAACTAGTGGGTGTACCCGGAGCTGCTCTCACAGAGTTTGTAAATCCTTATGCCATACCTTGCCCATTTGCTCGGCAGGAACTGGCAGAATCTAATCCTCCCTTTGAAAAGTAATAGGGACTCATCTACACAGACATTTTATCAGGGGTGTTCACCTCAGCAAACCTGGTGTTAAAGAGGTCACTGACAGGCCTAACCTTGAACAGACGGTCAAATGTCGGGTCGTTTTGGGGGGGGGGGAATTTTGGGGGGGCACTGTGCATTGTCGTTGTAGTGTAGGAATTTCCGAAATTACTCAAATCGCTTCCGGGTCCAGGCCTGACTGTAGATTGGAGTCTGGTAGAAAATGTCTGAACTCCAATATTCTCTGATGTATTTTTTTTTTTTTACAACGCCCATATGCAGCACGAGTCCCCAGAACTTCTTCACCTCTGCTGCATCTACTGGGGTCCAACCTGGGGGTCTAGCGTATGGCGAAGTAGGTTTCTGATCAATGAATTGTTGGGCGTATAAATTGGTTTGGATCACCCTTAGGCTACATGCACACGAACGATGTTTGTTTCCGTGTCCGTTCTCTTTTTTTTTTTTTTTTTTGCGGATAGGATGAGGACCCATTCATTTCAATGGGTCCGCAAAAAATGCGGACAGCACACCGTGTGCTGTTCGCATCAGTATGTCCGTTCCGTAGCCCCGCCAAAAAAATAGAACATGTCCTATTCTTGTCCGTTTTAGGCATTGTTACAATGGATCCGCAAAAAAAACCAAAAAACGGATGGCATACGGATGCCATCTGTTTGTTTTTGCGGACTGCAAAACACATATGGTCGTGTGCATGTAGCCTTACATTTACAAAATCTTCAGAGAAGAAAATTTGTAAAAAATCTCGCTCAGTGAAGCTCGCACAGTCTATTTGTATTCCAGAGTTGCCCTAAAAATCCGGAATTTGGGGCTGATATTAGTCGGGGGTCCATATGGGGTCACTCTGGGGGGCTGCCTCCGCTGCTACCCTGGGGCGCCTTCTAGAGGGTCCCTCATCAGCGGATTATGATGATGAGGGGGTAGAGGACAGTGGCCTCCTCTTCTCCCTCACTGGCAGACTCAGTATCGGAGGCAAGCATGGCGTACGCCTCTTCAGCTGAGTACAGTCGTTGGGACGGACGGGACATTTTTATTTTATTGGGGTTTGACGTGTGAAATGTGGAAACCTTTATTTCATGTGAGCGGTGTGCATGTTGTGTATTCACACGTGAAGGGGCTTGTAATAAATCTGAAATTAAATTTAGAAAAAAAGAAATTTGTAGAAAAAAAAGTCTTTTCTGCACAAAAAAAAAACTTGCAGCGCAAACTGAGGAGATGCGATCCGTAATGGACACTACCGATCGGTGCTCAGTGGTTGCAAAATGCACGTTTGCAGATGGAGCGGTCGTGCAAAATTCGAAACTGACACTAACTGAGATTTATATATATCTCTAATTAACACTGACTGCAGGTCTTTTTTCACCAAAAAATAAATAAATTGTGCAGATGGCAATAAGCACACTACTGATCCGTGCTCATTTACATCTGCACATTTTTGAGGATTTTTTTTCATTTTTTTGTGTGAAAAAAGACCTGCAGTTAGTGCAAAAGATTGTGCAAAAACTGTAGTATAAAAATTCACTACAGTAGTTAAAAAAATGTACTTATATCTAATCTATATATATATTTATATAAAGCCCCAACTACAATTTCTTCTTTTTGAACCAAAAAAAAGGAAAAATTGGTAAAAAAATCAACACAGAAGTGAGAAAAAAAAAAGGCGCAAATAATAATCCGCAGGTGCTGATCAGGCAGGTACGCAGCGAACAACACTTGGCGGTGACAGCTCGCACGCAGAAAAAGTGGTGTAGAGCTGGAAAATTGTAAAAAAAATAAAAATAAAAAAAAAGACTAAAAAAAGCACACGCACCAAATGACGTCCGTAAAATAGGATGGGGGGGAGGGGGGCTGGGAAGGGACAGGGACGGAGGGTGGTTTAGGGATCTGAACAGCTGCAAGTGGGAAAAAAAATCAGTGCAGCAATTCCAGATGTTCTTTTATGAGCATGAAAGGGTTAAAAGCACAGTGGTAGCGCACCACAAGTCCCAGCAAGCAGCACAGAACCTCTCTGCATACAGTCACCGGCTGGAATGGCTGCCTGCAGGGATGTTCTGCCCTTTCCTGTGCCGCTATAGCGCTGTCTTTGGCCGGAGCGTTGTCCCAGCCACTATCAGAGCTGGCAGAGGACGCCAAACACCGGAGTCCCCGGCCTGACCTCGGAGGAGACCAGTGCCTACCAGTTCAGCACCAGTCACCTCCATTCCGCCCCGCAGCTGTATACAGCTTCCGGCTCTGCGATGTGCCGCTCTGTATTGACCGGCCAATCACAGCGCTTGTAGCTGCAGGGGGGCGGTGCAGCACCATGGTGCCGCGATTCCCCGCGCCGTACATGTATGGCTGCTGGTCCTTAAGTCATGTACGCGCGGGTCCTTGTGGGGTTAAACTAGTCTCCCACAAATGGAATAAGCCCCCTACGCTCCGTCAGCGGGAAATACAAAAGCTAAGGTGCAGGTATACAGCTGATTTTTCTTTTTTTATTGTGAAAAAATACTAAAACAAAGAAAAAACCTGCATTAATCTGGTATTTCCATAATGACGCTGACCCACAGAATGAGGCCTCGCTCACATTTCCGTGTTATTTTCAAGTCCGTGAAAAAAGCATCAGGGTTTGATGTGTGACGGATCCGCGTGTCCGTTTTTATCCCCCGTAATCCACGGACTGCTGCTCAGCTGAAAATGGATTTCACGAGCGTCTCCTGCCAGTCTTCACTGATAAACGGATGCCGTCCGTGTGGTGTCCGTGATTCTCACAGACCCATAGACTACAATGTGTGTTTGGTGCGGCGTGTCTCCGTGATTATTTCACGGACCCGCGGTCAATATAAAATACTGATGTGTGAACAGACATGTGTAAACCCAGGGGCACGCGTGCGGTCTGCGGAAAATGCACACATCAGGGAAAACCGGAAATGAGGCTGACGCCTAAGGCCTCAAGCACACGACTGGGGTTTGGAGCCGCATCTTTTGCCGGTCGGATGCAGACCCATTCACTTAAATGTGGCTGCAAAAAGACTGTGCGCCGTCCGCACCCGCGCGTCTGTTCCGCAGCCCCCACAGATTATTACGTATTACGGACAAGGATAGGACTATTCTATTAGGAGCCAGACGTTCCGTAAAATGCAGAATACACGCAGCCGGTATCCGTGTTTTGTGAATCCACAAGTTACGGACCACAAAACAGTCTACAGTCGTGTGCATGTGCCCTAAGCCATATGTAAGGTTATACAACTACACCAATAGCCCCTGTGCCAAAGACAGACTCAGCTCTGCTGCAATTACTGCTTGCACAATTATCTTGACTAGTTTCCGGCTACATCCACAGCAGCTGTGCCACATAGCAAACCCCTCTCTGCTATAGTATTACCCATCTAACGTAGCTGAGCTGAACGACACGCATGCGCAATTACTCACAGAAGTCTCAGTATCAGCTCCAGCATTTCCAGCATTGCTCCTCCCACACAAGAGTCTGGTCACATGGGCATGACGTCACGAAAGGTCCTTTAGCCCAGCAGTAAAATGCGTCTACCACCCAGGCATTCAGCAGGAGTTACTTCGTCAGTTCGATCCTCCCACCATTAGGTGTCGCTAAGAGCCTGTGCTGTGACGTCGGCTCTGCTCCCTGGGGTATAAATTGACAGTCTCAGTAGCTCGGCGCCATTTTCTGAGCTGTGTTCAGTGGGGCAAGCAGTGTTAGAGCTGTGTGGGCGCTAGAGCTGTGTAATAGACGTGATTATGGCGCGTGTGGACGCCATTACACAGCAGAAATGTGATGGTGACACAGCACAGAGCTTTGTGAGGGTGACAGTTGTGGTGAATAAGGGGTTAGGGCTGTAATTAGTTCCTGAGGTGAATTTTACCTCACACAAATCCTTTTCTCAGTAAAATGGCGGCCGGAGCTGCGTGTTAGATAGACATAGGTGTCCAGCCAGTGATTTACGATCGTGTAATGGTGGTTTAGGGGCTAGAAATAGAAAATGGCTGCAGGATAGAGGACTGCACATAAAGTCCAAGCAAACAACAGGGTCAGAAGTCAGTATAAGTGAGGAGGGTGTGCAGAATAATAGGGAATACCGACCGTCTGTGGGGAAACTGCGCCGCAAATGGTGCCATTTGTGCACAGGCGTTATTTTAGGTTAAAATTTGTGATGTTTTCTATTAGAATCTGCTCCTACCTCATGGCTTCACTGAAGAGAGCAAATGTACAGCCGTTATAGACAGTTCTAGATGATATCGGATCTGCCCCGTGGCCGTCGCTGGACGCACCCAGCGTATTACCTGGAGTCCTAACCTTTGACTCGGCCGTTTTTTGTTTTTCACTCCCAGCCTTCCTAGAACTAGGATTTATTTTTTTCATTAACAGCCGTGGGCTTATTGTCTGCAGCACAAGTTGTACTTTCTAATGGCACCAATTAATATTTTATACAATGTAGAGGGAATCTGAAAAATAAATAAATGGGGTGGAATTGGGAAAAAAATGCAATTCCACCGCAGTTTTATGGGGTCGGAATTTACACAGTTTACTATGTGGTAAAACTGACTTGTTCCCTTAATTCTTCAGATCACTGTGATTACAGCAATTCCACATTTTAGTAGTATTTTTATACTTAAAAATAAATTATCTTTTTCTTTGCTTAGTCATATACTGACCCCATAAGCTTTTTATATTTATGTACGTGGGTCTGTGTGAGGGCTTATTTTTTTTTACAATCTGTACTTATTGCTAGCATTTTGGAGTGTATTCATTTTTTTTATCACTTTTTATCCCAATTTTTTGGGGAAGTGAAGTGACCAATAAACTGAGTCAGCCATTTAGACCCCCCCCCCCCCCGTTATGACATTCGCCGTACAGGATAAATACTTTAATATTAAAGGGGGCATTTTGCCATTGGTCGATGCTAATTCTGTATGCAGTTGACAACAGCATCTGAGGGGTTAATTGTGTCCAGTTGACCACAGCATCTGAGGGGTTAAATGTCTGTGATAGACATCGCTGATCATAGACTCGGCCTCCTGGTGGCAGGCCGCTATGGTACCCGCTTAGCTCCTGAGCCGGCGCCATCTTTAAACTCCTGTTAAAAAAAGTATTTCTCTTTGTCACACGATTAAAAAACCTCAACTGTTCAGCCAAATAAAACGCTCAGGCAAATCAAACAGTAAAACATGTTCTTAGCTGTAGCTTGGTTTAAAGGCCTTTACAAAGCTTCCAGGTGTCATCTAATTGGCATAAAAGTTAATTCCTGGTATACCACAAGACATTAAAGCCAAATCATAACCACATTACAGATATAACAAAACGCATCAACAAATGTGCAAGAAAAAATGCAAAAAGTTGGGAAAAAATTAGCAAAATAAACTTTCAATAAAACTGTGTAATATTAGTGCGTTCATTCATGCCAGGAGGAAATCTAGTATCTAAAGTTACAGTCCGGTATTCTGCCTCTAGTTTACATTCTCGGGTTTGTTTCATTTTGGGCAAGTGACTTTTTCCAACCTCATAACCGTTAGGCCCCTTTCTCACGAGCGAGTTTTCAGCGTAACGTGAACTCATAGCACCCGCACTGAATCCGGAACCATTCATTTCAATGGGGCTATGTACATGATCGTTTTTTCACGCATCAATTCTGCGTTGTGTATAAATCGCATTTTCTATATTCAGCGTTTTTCATGCAGCCCTGGCCCCATAGAAGTGAATTGGGCTTCAGTGAAAAACACATTGCACCCGGAAGCAAGTGCGGATGTAATACGTTTTTCACTGATGGTTGCTAAGAGATGTGGTTTGTAAACCTTCAGTTTTTTATCACTTATGAAAAATGCATCAAAACGCATCGCACCTGCGCGGAAAAATACAACACAATTGCAGACAAAACTGACTGAACTTGCTTACCAAATGGTGCGAGTTTCACCGAATGCACCGGGAGCCAATCCGTATTGTTCGTGTGAAAGAGGCCTTAGGGTGTCTGCGTTACCATGATGTCACCGAAGGAAATGAGCTGACACTGCAGACATAGTAACATAGTACATAAGGCCGAAAAAAGACATTTGTCCATCCAGTTCGGCCTGTTATCCTGCAAGTTGATCCAGATGCAGAGGATATCCCCTCGTCACAGTCCTGGGGATAAATAGATGATGGGAGTGATCTCTGTACTGACCCCTGATATATTTATACATAGTAATTAGATCTCCCCTCAGTCATATTTTTTCTAAAGTAAATAATCCTAATTTTGATAATCTTTCAGGGTACGGTAGTTGCCCCATTCCAGTTATCACTTTAGTTGCCCTCCTCTGGACCTTCTCCAGCTCTGCTATGTCTGCCTTGTTTACCGGAGCCCAGAACTGTACACAGTCCTCCATGTGTGGTCTGACTGGTGATGTGTAAAGTGGTAGGACTATGCTCTTATCACGGGCATCTATGCCCCTTCTGATGCAACCCATTATCTTATTGGCCTTGGCAGCAGCTGCCTGACACTGGTTTTTGCAGCTTAGTTTGCATCCGGAAGCAAGTGCATACCTCGATTAGTGGGATTATTAATATGAGATATGTTTCATGGGTCTAGTTGTGCACCCTATGTATTACAAGCGATCACAAATTCTGTCATAGTTAATAAATGTGTTAATCCTAAAAGATTGACCCGTGAAAATTGGCATAAATTTATATAAACTGCCTCTGGTGTGACCAGGTATCAGATCACTGAAAACGTAATCGTTACCTATTTTAGGTCTTTTTGTAACAAAACGTTCACCCCTGCCTTGTGCTGTGCATGTGCGGGGTTAATAAATATCCTTTTATTCCTATGCACTTTCTGTTAAGGCTAGCACATGAAAATAAAGTCTCAGTCTATGGTCTCTGCTGCCAAAAATGATTTATGATCCCGGAAATTGTCACATTCAGTGTAGAATAGTATCACGTGTAGTTTTATAAAACACCAGGTCAACAGAAAATATAATCAGAATATACATAGCATGAGTGCGGAAAGTCTAATACAGCTCATAACTCACATTTACAATGTGACAAAAAACAATGCAAAAGTCAGTAAGTTATGTAACAGAAATGAAAAGCTACTAGATGGCAGCACTCACCAACTCCATGAGATAAAAATGTACACGCCGCCTGGCACACGTTTCACCTCACAAAAGATATCGTCATAATGAAAAGCTGGACATAAAAGATAAATTTATGTACACATCTTAAGTATCAGTTTTTTTTATTCATTTCTGGGTCGTCTGTTCCCCGTGCTGTATTGGTAGGATGTTCCACTCCTTGTTCAATATTTTTTTATTTTATTGTGAGCAGTATAATCGTATATATAACTTTCCACATTATTTGTTTGAGCCATTCAATAAAGAAATCTTTTTGGGTCAAATTATGAGATATATTTATAAGCTGTACAGATACTTTTTGACGGGTATTTTCCGCTCATAATTTTGGCTTCATGTTTAATATCGTAAATGTTAAACAAAAAAAAATTAATTCTGCAAAATTGACCATAAGAAATATAACAAAGCTATTTTGAGTAAAGGTTACTGTAAGAATTTAGGTAATTGTTTGTCCGCAGATTTAATGTGTTTTTGATACAATGTAAAAATTCTGTTCTAAAAAGGTTTACAAAAATCGTGGAAAAAAAGGGGCAAAAGTGCACATGAATACTACTCCCAAGATGGTATTGTAAAAAATTACCAAAATGTAATCCTCATGAATTTAAGTTCAATTCTTCCTCGATCGCTTTATCATACGTTCCTTTCCAGATTGTAAATAAATCATCAATACATCTTTTATCGCAGACAATGTGTGACATAGAGGGACACAACGCCCCATTTGATTGAGTACAATGCAGTAATAAAAAAATTGCCCCCAAAGGTGTCCATAGCCTTTAATGCACCATATTCCTCTCTGACTGCTCTAGTTTTATTAGCGCCCTCGATCTGCGGTTCATTCCTGATCATCTGACTGATTCGGCTGGACGTCCCGTTGCAGGAGGAGCTGATGTTCTCTCCACTGGTGGTTTATCCACGTGCCTAGAACAGAGCTCTGCCCGTCCTGCACAACCTAATTCAGTAAGTGGCCACTTACTTGTCGGAGCTTACACAGGAGACTCGACCGCATCTTCAGACTCCTGCTTATAATGGGTTACCCCAATGTGTACGGTAAATAGGAGGTGAATCCCCTCTGTATAATCCCTCAGACATCTATCCGCTTTTCTTATATTTTGTCTGTATATATTTTCTTCTGTAGGATTCCATAATTTGGGATAGAAGTGAGAAGCCATAAAGGCTTGTAGTTACTGACTTCTGTATTCTTGCATCAGGTTTCTTTACAGTAATGTTCTTCATTTACTCTTTCACAAGGACTGCGGTCTTTTCCCTGAACCTCCTCATCTACCTCCCCAGTATTTTCTTGTGCCAGTGTCTCTAATTTATTCTGGTGGAGACTTAAAAAACATGATGTATTAAACTTGACAATCAGTGAATGTAATATTTATTACAAGGGAGATCTTATTTCTACTCTCACATTAAATTGCTTAGAGGTGTCGGTGATAGAGGAGTGAATATCTTTCAGTTCCCTAACTCGGCTTCTGCTCAAGAAAACAGACAAAATGGCTCCTATATCCGGCTACAGTTCCTGTTTACCTCAGCAGCTATCAAGCATACAGCTTCGAGCAAATAAAGGAACAAAGACTGATGGCTTCCCCCATCTGGCAAGGGGGGAGAAGGGGGGGAACTTCCACTCTGCACACGGATGTGGCAGAAAATAGACGTGTGTATGCAATGCTTTTGGCCAATAGCAAAGATATATGCCATCCTACGCCCCCCCCCCTTCTTCCTGGTCTATATTTTCTCTACTATATAATTTAAGCTGTTCCACAATAAAGTTGAGAAGTTACTTTAACCATACTTCAGTCAGCGTGATCTCTTCTGTGCATGCACATATTCCGGAAATACCATTCTAATTTGGAGCAACAAAGCAAACCCTAATTGCCCTGTTTAGGGGTGACTAACACCGGCAATGAGCTCACCATTGCTGTCTTACCCTGCTTGTATCATGTGTATAACAATGACCTAAGTCTAACAATGGGTTAAACAAATGGGTCAGGAAACGAAATACCCGAGAGAGAAAAGACCGATTCCAAGTTTGGAAGCAGCCCCTTCCTCCCTGTAATCTGTTAAAAAGTTGTCCTACATTATAATGGATTTGATGGAGACTGCTCAACACATAGGGCAAAAAGTCTACACATTTTATTAGGTATGGGGTACATATATTGCACTGCTCTCTAGGGAAACCCATTTGAAGTTTCACTCATGTTTTTGCTCTACAACATGGAACTGAGACTATGGTACAGAGCGACAATCAGATTTCCACCTCTTGACTTGATGGGTTATGATTTCATTGCTATATGCAGAGTAGAAAGGTCCAGAAAACTCAATCAAATGCTTTATCAGAATCATTTACAAAATATATGTCCGGAAGCAGCATAGAATATGTGTAAATTAGTATCTAAACTACCGTATCGCTCCCATGTACACAATGTATGCTGCTCCAGGACATGGCCCACTCACGGACCATATGTCTGAAGCAATACTTAAAAATGACATGGACTGTACATGGTGTGCTATCCGCATCTTTTGTGTTCCCTTTTGAAATGAATGGGTTAGCATTTTGTGGACTCCGACGTACGGATGTGTGAATTGACCCTATAACAAATACTTAATTTTTCACCCACCAGCCGATGAACGGGTTTGCATATGTAGATGTACTAGGAATGCATCCGCTGTGTCCTTAAATAAATGGGGGAATGTAGTTTTTGAGTCTGAATTTTTTTAAAATTGTTTTTGACACAACTTCCCACAACTCCTTGATGTACTATAACCTTAAGTTTCTCTCTGGGAGAATCTTATTTGGGTGCTGCGCCCACCGACTTACTGAGAATTGCTACATAACTGACTGGCGTTGCAGCCATTGATCTGGCAGTCTTGATGCTACAATGTGGAAAATATGTAGTAAGTGGAAATAAAAGGGAGCTAAAAACCTGCACAACGTAAAAGTATGGAACACACATTGTGGTTGATGATTCGCGAACGCGATTAAATGTTTGTGAACCGCAAATTCAGGGCGGGCCCTATTCACTTTATTCGCAGACGAACCTGAATAACCTTCAGCTCATATTTGCAGCCACCAAATACTTACTAGAAGTGCACAAATAGTCCCACAACATGGACAGTGATATACTAGAAGGGGATCATTGACAAAAATTCCCACCAAAAATATGTATTTTAATCAGGGGCCATTTTTATGCGTCTTAAAGGGAAATTCTGAAAAATGGGCCCTGCTGGAGCCAAGAAAAATTTTAATTTAGGCCACAGGAGTATAGGCCCTAAAAATTAGGCATTCACCTAACAAAAAAATGGATTATGTGGCTGGAGGTACATTATGCGGTCACTAAACAATTTTACTGTAGGCCACTGGAATAAAGGCCCCAAACAGGCATTCACCGGACAGAAAAGATCAAGTGATTATGTGGCTGGAGGTACATTATGCGGTCACTGGATAAAATTTTACTGCAGGCCAGTGGAGTACAGGCCCCAAACATTAGGCATTCATCGTTGTTGTATCCAAGAGTTTCTGCTTACTATCTATCCTTGCATGGTCTTTGAAAGATGAAGAATCCGGATTTAAGCAATGGCTTATTTAAGTAATAAAAGTAAAGTAAAAGGTTACAAGATAAATGAATAACCAGAGTATAAAGCAAACCTTCCTTCAATGTCCTATACTTGAAAAGAATATAAACATCACTAATAAATCCTAGTACTAGCTTCCCAATTGTCAAAATATATATATATATATATATATATATGTAAATACACACAATTGATCTAGTATATATATATATATATCTCAAATCAAACCACATTCACACCCACAATTCCACCTCTTACTCCAGTATCTTCCGGCCTCCTTCATTACCATTCATCCAGTGAACTTGCAGTAACCTGAACTCGGTCTACTCCATCATATTGATGCAGTAACTGCCACCTTCCTGCGGATGGCGCTGGTGTCCTTGTAGTTTGCCTTAAATAAATTGCCAAAACTGACCCATTCACACATGTTTAGACACTTTAACAACAATTATTTACAAATGGTCCAGGGGACCAATGGTTGGCTCTTAGTTACATGTGCTAGTAATATCCCATCCTAAAAACGTAACATTTATTTCTTAGCATCATAAAACCATAGCTCTAACTTGTGAAATGTAAAACTGTCAGCTGTGCCACCGTAGTGACTGCTGGTTGCCCTATAGAGATTGCTAGCACTGTTTATTTACAGTGCAATGTTCGCCCGGAGACTGGAGCAGTGTTATCTATATTCTTTTGGCTAGAACTCTTCTAGACTATACAAATATTACAATGCAGCCAGATCTAAGGTTTTCGCCAACTCATTGGCTTCTTCAGGGGTTGCGGGCAGTCTTACACAACCCTTTGCAGACAGAGGGTGATGAAAGCCAAATCATTTTAAAATAAGAATGAAAATGTACCTTCTAAGTGCCAGCGTTCTACGTAAAAGAATCCCAAGGCCGCACTGTAGACATATGTCAACCCTGAGAATGCTCCGGAACCACTCGGGGCCTGAACTTCCTTGTTGTAGTCCCTCTTGAAGTGATCCCGCATTGACCGCCACCAAATAATAATCTTGTCCACTGTGAAAAAAAAAAAAAGTTAATTTAAGAATATTATCGTGGACCTAGGTTTACATTACACATGAGATAGTGCTGTACTTACCACATTCTTTCTGATCTGACGCACATAGATCCTCCCAGCCCCTGAACAAACATTCACATATCTGTCTCCAGAGCCGCTGGGTCAGGTGATGATCTGCATTCGTTGTCTATACGAGGGACAACAAACTCCCTATCTTCCCCGGTGGAGACTCTGGAACCCTGCAAGAAAAAGGAAAAGATACATTACAGAATGTACAAATGAAAAATTATATAAAAAAACTAAGTCTTTGATACTTACACGTCCACGGCCTCTGTAGGGGACTGGGGGATCCTGCCTGGCGGATCTAGTAGAAGGTTCCTAATATATAGATATAGAGAAATATACTTACTTGCTGCCTGTCCTGGTCAATCCTATCTCCACCTCCCCTCGGTGATTCAGAGGCCCGCGATGACCGAGCCCAAGCAGGTGATAGTGCTGGTGCTGTATTACCAGTATTTTGTTTTAAATAGTATACTGGTATACAAAATTTCTTGTCACTATTGAGAAGTCCTCTCCAGTAGAAGCAGGTTAAGTTTCACAAAGTCAGTAATACACTTTTTATTATATAGGCAAAGGAATAGGGGAGAATGTAATAACATTTACTGATGATGCAATTGTGTGTCTGACTTAAACATTTAGCAAAGTACACATAGACATTACACATACTTCAGAGACAGAATGCTTCATTAAAATATATTTTATTTTAGACTACCAGATATGTGAACTAAGGTCAAAGAATAGGCCTCGAGGTATTAGAAGGTTAAAATTAATAATATAATGTTGATGGTGTTTCTGGTAAAAAAAAAAACTCAGCCCGCAAGCCCACGTCAAGGGTCCTCTTTATCGTGCGAGTCCCTACACTCAACTATGACATAAATTCATCAATCTATCTTGAAAAAAAAAAAGAAAAATAACAAGCCCAGAAGAAATTAAAAACTGCCACGAATAGCGTCCCTCTGCCATGGCCAGGACCCCTCTGGGCTTAAAAAGTAGTCTGCATAGAGCTCCCGAACAGCAATGCCTGCAGTCCCAGGGCGTCCATGCTGGCTCCTATCCAAACCCAAAGCTGATGACGTGGGAAATTCTTCCATGTCAACAGCAGAGGAAGCCTTGTTAATACTGGTGAAGTTGTGTAGAACAACACAAGCTTGAATCACCAGGGTAGCATTCTCCGGATCCATTTGTATGGATGACAAAAACACCCTCCACTTGCTAGAGAGTATCCCGAAAGCGCATTCAACATACCGACAGGCACGTATCAACCGGTAGTTGAAAATACGCCTCCTGACATCCAAACCATGCTTTGGGAAGGGCCACATAACATGGTGAGTCAATGCAAACCCTTCATCCGCCACAAAGACAAATGGAAACACAAAAAGGAGGGGGGGGGTCAGCACATCCCAATGTGCAGGTGCACGTTGCTTGTGGCTGCAAATGTCTGGCAAACACATGGTGCAACAGCACTCTACAAACCAAAAGTAAAGTACAAACGTATATTACATTGCAAGTGCTATGCTAATAACTTAGAGATGCTTAGCAAATAAATTTTGTACAAAATCATTTGTGCCCTTCTGCCGAACGCCAAGGCGACCTCTATAAGAAGGGTCCTAACACTAAAGCTCACCTGTTGGGTGCCATAACAGCGACCATGAATCCAGAAAGTGCAGGTCCCACATGCATGCTGGGCCCCCTTGATTTTTGTCTGTGTGGAGCCAAAATGGCCTTCATTGAATCCAGGGGCTATGCAAAGACAAATGGAGCCGGCGGACCTGCTGATCCAGGCAGTCTTCTGGACTCGGGCAGGGCAAGCTGGTTGGCCCAAAGCCGCTCACCCATTCTAGAAGCACTAAAGATGCGAGCATCCGAAGTGCTCCCATAGGCCCCTATATCAACCATTACAAACCGGAAGTTACTGTCAGCAACAGCCAACAGCACTATATAAAAATATTGCTTATAATTAAAGTATCGGGACCCTGAGCTTCTTTACACGAATGTGCTTTCCATCCAGTGCCCCAATGCCGTTTTGAAACTGCGCCACTATATTGAAGCCCTCAGCGATCCGAATCCAATCGTCCCTCTTGGGGTGTGGCATCACCGTCTCTCGGAGTTCATGCCAGATGACCTGGCAAGTGTGACGCAAAATTCGAGAAATCATCGAAATTCCCAAAATAAACTAAAAATGCAGAGATGCATATGTGTTCCCAGTAGCAAGGAATCTGTGGGAATAAATGAAAAAAAAAAAAAACATTGAAAAGAGGCAACAAAAGGGGACATCATAAACATGGGTCAGATAATGATCGTGTCTGTAACCTCTGGCTCTACAGCTGCTGGGAAACTACAATAGCCAACATGCTCCATTCATTTCTATGGAAGTACCGCAAACAGCACAGTAAAGTATCCATGCTGGGAGTCGTAGTTTCAGGACAGCTGAAGATCCCTCGATTCAATACCCCTGCTCTCATGCTTGATCTGACACGTGGTAAAAATAAACATATGTCCAGTGTCAAACATATCCATCTAAAAAGAGCAATTTTTAGCATATACAAACAAAATAATAACAGCAAGGGCGATGTGGCCACTAATCAAACAAGCAATGTGACACCTACTTTGTAGACAAAGTTTACATGCACAATGTATGCTTAATATACGATGATGTGGACACTGCACGTTGATGACATTGGTGGAAAAACTATGTTTTGGTCAGCGGATTCAAACAAGCCAAATATACATTGAAAATAAAACACATTTTATGTGCCCGTGGTAACTACAAAAACTGGGATAAGGGACAATGGTACTAACATATGATGGACAAAGAAAGCTATGTTCAAATAACACAACCACATGTCTTAGAGAAGCCATTTTCATTAACATGGTAATGAATACAGAAGCCTTGCACATTACTGCTTTAATAATTAACCCCTTAAGGACTCAGCCCTATTTCACCTTAAGGACGGCTATTTTTTGAATATCTGACCAGTGTCACTTTGTGTGAATAACTTTAAAACGCCTTTACTTACCCAGGCCGTTCTGAGATTGTTTTTTCGTCACACATTGTACCTCATGACACTGCTAAAATTGGGTCAAAAAGTTAATTTTTTTGCATAAAAAAATACCAAATCTACCCAAAATTTGCAGTTTCTCTACTTCTGTAATACATAGTAATTGTGATGACTTTACATTCCCCATATGTCTACTTCATGTTTGTATCATTTTAAGAATGCCATTCTATTTTTTGGGGATGTTACATAGCTTAGAAGTTAGGAATCAAATTTTGAGATTTTTCTGAAATTTTCCAAATCCCACTTTTTATGGACCATTCCAGGTCTGAAGTCACTGGGAGGCTTACGTAATAGAAACCACCAAAAAATGACCCCATTTTAGAAACTTCACACCTCAAGGGATTCAAAACTGATTTTACAAACTTTGTTAACCCTTTAGGTCTTCCACAAGAGTTCATGGCAAATGGACATAAAATTTAAGACTTTCAATATTTTTTTAAATTTTCCATTTTAATCCATTTTTTCCAGTAATAAAGTAAGGGTTAACTGCCAAACAAAGCTCAAGTTGGATTGCCCTGATTCTGTAGTTTGCAGAAACACCCCATTATGTGGTCGTAAACTACTGTTTGGCCAAACGGGAGGACATAGAAGGAGGGGAACACCATATGGGTTTTGGAAGGCAGATTTTGCAGGACTGGTTTTGTTTATACCACGTTCCATTTCAAGCCCCCCATTGCACCCCTAGAATAGAAATTCCAAAAAAGTGACTCCATCTAAGAAAGTACACCCCTCAAGGTATTCAAAACTGGGTTTACAAACTTTGTTAACCCTTTAGGTGTTCCGCAAGAGTTAATGGCAGATGGAGAAACAATTTTGGAATTTCTATTTGTTTTTTAATTTTCCATTTTAATCCATTTTTTTTCCAGTAATAGAGTAAGGGTTAACTGCCAAACAAAACACAATATGGGTTGCCCTGATTCTGTAGTTTGCAGAAACACCCCATATGTGGTCGTAAACTACTATTTGGCTAAACGGCAGGACATAGAAGAAGGGGAACGCCATATGGTTTTTAGAAGGCAGATTTTGCTGGACTGGTTTATTTACACCATGTACCCTTTCAAGCCCCCTGTTGCACACCTAGAGTAGAAACTCCATAAAAGTAACCCTATCTAGGAAACTACGGGATAAGGTGGTTGTTGTTTTGGGACTATTATAGGGGTAAATATGATTTTTGGTTGCTCTATATTACACTTTTTTGAACTCTAAAATTATTTCTACATTCGCCATAAAGTTTTGTGGAACACCTAAAGGGTTAACAAAGTTTGTAAAGTAACTTTTAAATACCTTGAGGGGTGTTGTTTCTTAGATGGGGTAATTTTTAGTAAATATTTAGTTTTGTTTGGCTGTTAACCCTTTGCTTCATTACCGGAAAAATAGGATTCAAATGGAAATTTTGCCAAAAAATGGGTGTTTTGGCACCGTTTTTATTTTATATTTTTAACGCTGTTCATCCGAGGGGTTTGGTCAAATGTTATTTTTATAGGGCAGATCCTTACGGACGCGGAGATACCTAATATGTCTATGTTTTAGTCTGGGCATACTGGGAGTTGTAGTTTTACAACATCTGGAGGGCCGCAGTTTGAGGATGCCTGCACTAAAACTAACGTCCGTGTCTCCAATGTCTGAGAGCCATAGTTTTTTTATGTTCTCTAGGGGACTGTTGGGGATTATAAAAATGTAGTACTCCATGGAAGTGTGATACTCCATGGAAGTGTGATACTCCCTGAAGCAATCGATAACGCAGAGGCCCGGATGATCGGGGCACGTGTCACATTGAGTAGTGGTGTCCTTCCGTATCACCCTCTTGTGACACACTGCATCTTTTTCGAACTTGGGTTCGTCCCTTCTTTCCAGTATGGGGTTTCACACCTGGAAAATGTTGGACAGGGACGATCCGGGCGCCTCCAAATCCCGAGGTACTCCGGCCTGCTCTTTCCCGGTCTGAAAAAATCAGGTCCTTGAGGACTGCCTCATAGAACTGGAGGAATGTCCCTGTGCTGCCAGCGCTTCGGGATAGTACAAAAGAGTTGTACATGGCAACCTGCACCAAGTAGACCGCAACTTTATGTACCATGCCCGGGTTTTGCGCATGGCGTTATATAGCGTGAGGACTTGATCAGAGAGATCAACTCCTCCCATATACCGATTGTAGTCGACGATACCTCGCACAGAGACTGGGGTGGTGCTGTTACCGTGGATAGTGGACAGCATAAGGGCATCCCTCTTGTCCTTATACCTGACCAGCAACAGGTTTCCACTGGTAAGTGCACGGGTCTCACCCCTGGGAATAGGTACCTGGAGGAGGTGGGCAGGGAGGCCGCGTTGATTTTTCCGCACGGTCCCACAAGCGAACGTGGATCTGGCGGCAAGGGACTGGAACAAGGGGATACTGGTATAAAAGTTATCCACGTACAAGTGGTAACCATTATCCAGCAGTGGGTACATAAGGTCTCACACGAGTTTCCCGCTAACACCCAGAGTGGGGGGACATTCTGGGGGTTGAATACGGGAATCTCGCCCCTCGTACACACGAAATTTGTAAGTGTACCCTGAGGTACTCTCACAAATTTTGTATAGCTTCACGCCATACCTCGCCCGCTTTGTGGGAATATATTGGCGGAAACTGAGTCTCCCCTTGAACGCAACGAGAGACTCATCAACCGCTACCTCCCTTCCAGGTACGTAGGCCTGCTGAAATGTGGCCGCAAAGTGATCGATGACCGGCCGTATCTTATACAGACGGTCATAGGCAGGATCACCTCGGGGTGGACATGCTGCATTATCGGAATAATGCAGACATTTCCGGATGGCCTCAAACCGGGAGCGTGTCATGGCCATACTGTAGAGTGGGGTCTGGTAGAGGACGTCCCCACTCCAGTATTGCCTGACACTGGGTTTTTGGACTAGACCCATATGCAGCATGAGGCCCCAAAATGTCCTCATTTCGGCTGCACTGACCGGCGTCCAGCCACCGGGTCTAGCCAAAACTGAGCCTGGGTTTTGAGCGACGAACTGTTGGGCGTACAGATTCGTCTGCTCCACCATCAAATTCACCAGTGGGTTACTGAAAAAAAAACTAAAATAGTCTATTTCAGTAAACCCCACTGTGGGAATCTGGATTCCAGGATTGCCAGCGAAATCCGGAATCTCAGGCTCAAAGTCCACTGGGGGACACCTACTAAGTTCATCGGCAGGGGGCTCCGGTGGACTTATTTGGTGGGCCGGGAAACCAGTACGAACCCTAGGGCGGCTCGTACTAGGGTGGGCCCCTGGCTCCCTAGCATGTGGGGCCCCTGGCTCCCTAGCATGTGGGGCCCCTGGCTCCCTAGCATGTGGGGCCCCTGGCTCCCTAGCATGTGGGGCCCCTGGCTCCCTAGCATGTGGGGCCCCTGGCTCCCTAGCATGTGGGCCCCTGGCTCCCTAGCATGTGGGGCCCCTGGCTCCCTAGCATGTGGGGCCCCTGGCTCCCTAGCATGTGGGGCCCCTGGCTCCCTAGCATGTGGGGCCCCTGGCTCCCTAGCATGTGGGGCCCCTGGCTCCCTAGCATGTGGGGCCCCTGGCTCCCTAGCATGTGGGGCCCCTGGCTCCCTAGCATGTGGGGCCCCTGGCTCCGCTTGGCGGTGTCTCCGCCGCGTTGGTGGCTCATCGTCATCCGATGATGATAGGAATGTGGGGTCATCCTCATCCTCACTGGGCCTCTCAGAGTCGGAGGCAATCTGGGCGTATGCCTCCTCGGCCGAGAACATCCGGCGGGCCATGGGTGTGTGTGTGTGTAGGTGTGCGTGTGTGGAAAACTTTATTATATGTGCGTGTGTGTGGGTGCAACGGGTGTTCGCGTACTAAAAAAGGCAAAAAAAAAGGGCAAGTGTTAGGAAAAAAAAAGATAAAACTTTCTGATCAGCGGTGGGGCGGGCGATGCGCTAACAGTGGACGGACGCTAAAAAGTGCGTTATCGTTATGCATAATTCAATAGTGATAGAATGGCTGCGCTTTATTGTAAAAGGAACTACTGTGAGGAAAATTGGCAACTCCCCTATATGACCACAACCATAGCTAACCAGCAAAAGGATGGAACGGACCTCTGAAAAATATATATTGGGGAGGGGGGGGGGATTATTATTTTTATTTTTTTCACAGTTTACAGCAACACACATGAGACACACTGAGAGCACTCCCATCTACCAGGCCAGCTCATAACTGTGACTCCACTCCATAATCCCCATGCCAGCCGGCCATGGAGATAGTGCAGAAGGAAGGGTAATCGACTAAACTGGATACATGTAGACTCACCTCCGGCCTGGGAGATAAGAGTCAAGAAATCCGGTGGGCTAAAGCTAGATAAAGCAGCCATATGATAGCTGCTTATTGAACCCTCCAGGGTGCACAGTTCTCAGTTCGAAAATCCACCATGTCTCTCGCTGTAGAACTCTTCTGTCCCAGTCTCCCCCTCTTTTCGGGTATGGCACTACTTCTATGCCTATGAATTTAATACTCGAGAGGGTGCCCCTGTGGTGGCTCACAACATGCTTTGCCAAGGGGGTATCTCTACCATGTCGCATGTCTCCCACGCGTTCACCCACACACCTTCTGAGTTTGCGAGTAGTCTTATCCACGTTCTCCAGGCCGCATATGCATGTGGCTTTGTATAAAACACCTTTTGTTCGACAGTTGATAAATTGTCTGATGGAATACATTTTTTGGGTGACATTACTCGTGAATTCACGACCATGGATGATAAAGTCGCATGCCACGCATCCACTGCACCGGTAACAACCCCACAATTGTCTCAGCCAGTTCTGCCCTTTATTTTGATTGAATCAGTGAAGTGACTGTGTACAAGCTGGTCACACAGGCTACGTCCCTTACGGAATGTAATCTGTGGGGTACTGGTTATCACCTCCCTAATGTCAGGATCTAGCTGCAATATCTCCCAGTGTTTCAAAATCACCTTCTTGACCTCATTGGTTGCCCCGTCATATGTGGCAATAAGGCGTATTGGGTTAGCAACTGCCTGTCGGGGTGGGGGATGTAGAAGTTCTGTTCTATTACTTTTCAGTGCCCTTTGATAGGTCTTTCTTAAAACCGCACCGGTATATCCTCTATCTAGGAATCTGCTCCAAATCCCTTGCCTGCAGTTTAAAATCGGCAAGGGATAAGCAGTTCCTTATCCTTAGGTATTGGCCCACTGGTATCCTCCTCTTTAGTGGCTCAGAATGATGGCTGTCCCACGTCAAGAGAGAATTGGTTGCTGTATGTTTTCTATATGTTTTTGTGTATACTCCCCCCCCCCCCTGGACTCTTTGTGATTTCGATATCAAGGAAGGGCAGTGTCTTCTCCTAGTTCAAACGTAAAATGTAGACCAAGGTCTTTTTGATTATTTATTTGTAAGAATTTGTCAAAACCATTCTTAGTCTCTCTCCACACCACAAAAACGTCATCTATGTACCTTGCCCACATGATGACGTCCACTGTCTGTGGGACAGGGGGATCTCCAAAGATGATGTTTCTCTCCCACCAGCCCAGGAACAGGTTTGCGTATGATGGGAAGCAAGGAATTCCCATGCCGTGCCCCTGAGCTGGTGGTAGAAGGTCCCACCAAAAGAAAATAATTCTGGGAGAGTAGTAAATTCAAGTAGGTCCAGCACAAAACGGTTGTGTGCCCTAAATTGACAGCCCCTGGTGTTAAGAAAGTCACCCACTGCCCTAATCCCAAATTGGTGTGGGATAGAGGAGTAAAGAGCCGCCACATCAATCGAACCCCAGAAGTGTCTCCCTTTCGAGGACCACCCCTTCCAACCGGCCAAGCAGATTCCCAGGATCTGAGGTAGGAAGGCAGTGTTCTCACGAACGGTGCCAGAATGGAGTCAATATATACTCCAGCATTCTGTCTCAAGCTGTTAATGCCCGATAAAATGGGACGACCCTTCAAAGGGGACGTCCCCTTGTGAATTTTCGGCAAGCTATAGAATGTTGCCACTGTGGGATGTCTGCACTGTATGAACTCAAACTCCTCAGCTGAAATGAGATACTCAGTTTTAGCTTTCTGTAGTATAGCATTCAGTCTTTTTTGGTATGTGGAAGTGGGGTCCACCTTAAGCCTTCATATGTATCTTTATCCTGCAATAGACCCAGACACATCCCTTTGTACTGGGCCACATCCAGAACTACCAAGTCCCCCCCTTTATCTGAGGGTTTGATGATAATACTATTGTCCTGTTCTAGGGAAGAAATGGCCTTGAATTCTGCCTTTGTACAATTACATTTATATGGGTTATTTACAAGCCCCTCTAGCTCTCGGGATACACGGTTGAGGAAGACATCTATGCATGATGGATCGCCCACTGGGGGCATTCTACAGCTCTTCAGTTTAAGCATCGTAAAGGGATCTTTTGCCTTCTTGGGGTGCGTTGTCCCCTGAATTATATAGTATACGCACATCTTGCAGAATTTCAGGAGGGATACCTAGTTCTTTGCTTTCTCTATTCTCAACCATGACAAAATATTTACGCCATCGCAATTTTCTTGCGAACAGATTTAGATCTTTTATCCAATTAAAAAAGTTAAATGATGACACTGGCACGAAAGATAACTCCTTGCTCAGTATCGCCATTTCTGCCTTCTGTATTGATCGAGATGACAGATTCAATATCTGGCTGGATTTGCTGTAGTTGCAGGTGGGAGATTCGATGTGTGGTGTGGGGATCTGGGTGGGTTACATGCTCTTAGCTAGTAAGGCTTTCCCTGTTCTAAAAAACGGGGACCTGTTTCTTCCTGTCCCCCTTGTTTTCCACTACTACCCCTTTGGCGTCCTCTCCCTCTATTTTTTGAAAACCCCTCTCTTTCTTTTTCACTTTCAGAGAAATCTGTATCGCTCGGAATTGGCTCAGAGTCTCTTTTCTTCTGAGTCCCACTTCTTTCAATGCTTGTGTATACCCGATTTTCTCTGAAGTCCTGCAGGTCCCGATTAAATTGACGATGCTTTCATTCTTTAAGATTATACTTGTATTTCTCTAAGGTGTTTTTCAACTGTGTTTCTTTATTCAAATAGTCAGGTTCCTGTTTAAATTTTTGTGTCTTAATTTGTTTCCTTAGTTTACTCTCTAAAGTCGCTAGGGTGGCTCTCTCCTCCTCCAGAAGCAGATGCATAAAGCGGATGGAGCTATTTGTAGCTTCCTCCTCCCACTTTCGCATTAGGGTTGCAGTTCTGCATCATACTCCCTGGAGTAAGTGTAATTCTCAACCCTCTTGGAACAATTTTGTGCTTAAGGTATTTTTCAAGGGACTGGACCTCCCACCAGGACTAAATTTGGTCCTTATAAGTCTTGGTCAACTCCTTGAAAATCATCTTAAAAGAGGGCGCATATTTTGTTAGCGTCAGTGTTATCTTAGAGAAGACCTCCTCTGCTTCTGATAGCCACTGATTTTTGTCAAGTCCAGTTGCCAAGAACCCAGCCATGCTCTGTCTCAATTAACTACTCAGCTTATAACACGACCAAATTGCGCATTGGTCACTGCTTGATGAAGAGTATGGTACCATAAATTTCCACAAGTATAATCCAAATAGATACCTTTAAAAATGTAACTTTTATTAGTGTGCAATTAAATCCCTAAATATATGTGATTATACACCATTCCCTGCGCCAATAGAGGCTAGGGATAGGGGAGACTAGTACTGGGTCTCTGACAACTAGTCTCTCCCTACAATGGATATAAGGTGTCAGTGGCACCATCCACATATATTCCCACAGTTGTCCTTGAAAACGTGTTAGGCCCTCCCTGTCCCTGCGCAGCAATGGAGACTGCCCAGCTTCGTCACACTGTGGTGGAGAGCCCTGTTACCAGTATGTCAATCTTCTGGTCATAAACATGTACTTTATTTGGTCCTTCTAAACGTTCCAATGCGTTTTGTTGGACATTAGTCCAATTCTTCAGGGGACCTATTAGCAATAAGCTCAGTTTTAGAGGTGGTGATCCCTGCGTTGGGCTGTGTTTGTGGCCGCACACCGAAACTCAAGCCCACCTCTTCTCACTGGCTTACAATACAATCATCAAATGCAGAAGGGAGAATGAGTCTTAGTAGAGTAATGCATTAAATTACGTAAGTTTCAATACTTATCTTTGCCCCCCATGTATCGGTCCACACGGATGCGGCTGTGTTACGGCTTGTGGCAGCAATATTGCCACATGTAGAGCAGCGTTTTTAAAAGGACGCCGTGAACGCCCCCGCCCCCGCCCCTCCCCGCAAGCCATAACACAGCCGTATCCGTGTGGACTGATACATGGGGGGCAAAGATAAGTATTGAGACTTATGTAATTTAATGCATTACTCTCCTGGGACTCATTCTCCCTTCTGCATTTGATGATTGTATTGTAAGCCAGTGAGAAGAGGTAGGCTTGAGTTTGGGTGTGCGGCCACAAACACAGCCCAACGCAGGTATCACCACCCCTGAAACTGAGCTTATTGCTAATAGGTCCCCTGATGAGTTGGACTTATGTCCAACGAAACGCGTTGGAATTGTTTAGAAGGACCAAATGGAGTTCATGTTTATGACCAGAAGATTTACATACTGGTAACAGGGCTCTCCACCACAGTGTGACGAAGCTGGGCAGTCTCCATTGCTGCGCAGGGACATTATATTCAAGCCAGGAGAATTCACGTTGCCACTTATGTAAAAGTTTGCTGTGCATTTTATTTCTGTTGTTAAGCTTCATAACATTGTCACTTCCAGGCTCTGTGGGACTAGGGCTCACTGTAATACAATCAGTAATATTACTACTGCTACAGCTGCTGGTGGTATCATCTTCAGCTAATGAATCAACAACACTATCATCATGTAACAGTGAGGGTGAGGACCGTGAGGCATTACTAGAATTATCATCTTGATGAAAGCTGTGTTCCTCTTTATCCTGATTATTTTCATTATTTCCATTTAGGTGGGAAACTCGGCTGTTGATTGGACTCTTGTTAAAATATTTGAACAGGTTCACTTGTTTTTTTTTATCAGGCAAAACTTCTAACTGAGTGCTACACCCCAATTGACCCTTCACTAACCAGGCAGCAGTGGTGGCAGCGGGTGATGCCCCGGGAGGCATCAGCACTCTGGAAGTGGAACAAGGCAGAACCACGGGGTGGTGGGCAGCAGTGTGAAAAAACAAAACCAACCACAAAGTGGCATTAGTAATAGGGTGGGGTACTCATATTATGCTATACACCCCAATTGACACTTCACTAACCTGGCATGAGGCAGCGGTAAGTGAAGGAAGGTGATGCTCCAGGCACCAGCACCCTGGAAGTGGAAGGTGGCCAAACCATGGGGTGACGGGCTGGAAGCAGCAGTGGGTAGAACTCTGGCTACTGGTAGCACTAGTGGCAATGGATGACACTCCGAAATGGAAGATGACAGGGTGACAGGTAGCAGTGGTGGCACTCTGAAAAGGAAGGTGAAAGGGTGAGCTTGTGATAGGTAGCAGTGGCACTCTGAAAGTGAACAACACAGGGTGATCTGGTTGGTGGCTTGGTGGTGGTCTACCAAAGTGACGTCATATCCAGTAATGAGTAGAAAGTTTTAACTCAGAGTACTACCCATCTAAGAGCTAACAAATGCTAAAATGGGTACACTAGGATAATATGACCTTTTAGGGGTTAATAAAAATCACTTCATCCACTGTTGATGTTCACTTGGGGACATTGGGGGGCATTTTTACTGCAGGGGGCAGTTATGGGCAACTGAACATGCTGTGGACAGGACCGGTCCAGCCAGGTATAACAGATAATTATTTGTAAGTTGTGAGACAGCCAAGGCCACACTCAGTCAGAAAGCAGTAGACAGCAGATGTTGAACAATTTCTGCCTCCTGCGCCTGCAGTTAAGTGACAAACACCATTGAATGCCTCAGGCACCCTGCCAGCTAGCACAGCCACCTGCCAGCAATTTCTTCAGGCTCAGGGTCCCGCTCCTTAGCTCTGCACACCCGGGCGAGCCGTCACTACCGCTACCATTTCTAAGGATGCGCAGGCTGCTCACAATGCCTGCTCAGCTTTGTCCAAGATGGAGGAGCTCAGAAGCGTCCTCGCATCGCAAGCTCCGTCTACATTGGCATATTGGTGCGGCAGGGAGCAGTAGCGCGCCAACATTGCACCAATAAGCAGCCTCTCTCTCTAATAACGAAGCTGCCTAACACGATGCGAGTATGGAGCTTTGTAATTGAACGTTTTTTGTGCGAAACAGTGACACTGAGAGACTGAAAAACTGAGGAGTATCAGTGCGCCTCAGACATTCTTAGAAGCGTAATAATGCCTGTACAGGTGTTATTGCGAACTCTGATGTGGACGTTTGAAGTGCTTCCATAGACCCTTATGTCAACTATGTTGTACTTATGGTCAGCCAAGGCCAACAGCACCATTTGGAAATATTGTTTATAATTGAAGTACCAGGACCCTGAGTGAGACGCTTCTTAACACAGATGTGTTTGATATCCATCCCGTTGATGCAGTTACAAAACTGTGCAGAATCTTCAAAGCATTCAACAATGCAGAGCTAGTCTGTCGCCTGTGGTATCACCGTCTTTTGGAGTTACTTCCAGATTACTTTGCTAGTCAGTCATATAATCTGTGAAATGGTAGGTCTCCTGCAATAACTCCAAATGCAAGTAAACAAATGAGTTCCTGGTAAACGGAAACCTGTATAGTTATTTCCTTAAGTTTATCATGATTTGTGAATTCATTTTTGAGATTGATCATCTTAAGTAAATTTTCTGGTTCAAAAATTCCATATTTTTTTTAGTAAATCAAAACTGTAAAGTTTTCAGAGAATTCACACAGGATTGCAGGTCATTGCCGATGTTCAAATGCCAGAAAATATTGATGCATTTATTTTTAATGTTGTCATGGTGATTTTGGTGTCATAAGACTTTGGGCTATGAAATGGAGACTTTGGCAACTTAATTTAAATATGTGGATTTAGTTTTAAAAAAGTTTGCATGGATTCTTTGGTTATGTTGATGGATCTGGTATTGGGAAAATATTTACTTGGAAGTGCCTTAATATAATTTGTGATGTATACATATCTTTGAACCTTGTTGTAAAAGTAAAGTCTAATCACCCCATACCACTACATACCTTCCAACATAATTCTTGGATCTCTACATGAAAATAATGAATTTGCTATAAATCGTCAGAGGGGCATAGTTGGAGACATTGACTACTTAAGAGATGCAGAGCAGCGGAGTTCAGCCACCTCTTATTTGTTTCCCGCTGTTTACTGCTCCTGAATTATAATTGGGGGAACCAGCTTCCTCTGATGTGTATGCCTACGGAGTGCAGCGGCCCACTACCAGGTGTCTGGGGGATCCCTTGCCCCTTAGGAGTTATCTACGATTATATGACCCTCTGTTAAAGCAAGTAGTCGTGACGCCAGTTGCAGTTAAGAAACGAGGATATAAGGTCTCCTTTGTAGATGATATTGGTGGAACCCAGGGTAGAGGCCTACAATCTTTGAAGGCGTTATAGGCACGTGTCACGGTGCTCCTACCTGGATATCCTTAGATCATAGACGAGGTGTAGTCCGAAACAAGTGCAAAAAGCATTTGTTGAATTTGGGTGATGAATGAGTAGAATAAATAAAGTCCAGGCTTTGTAGTAACTTTTAACACAGCTTTAGTTGGCAAAAAAGGTAATCCAGTTTCCAGACTTTATCTTTGTCGTCAGCAGTTATTGGCTAAACTTTGGTAGGCAAACACTTCTGCGTCAATAGCTCTCTCAGCTCTGCTATGCTGGCTGGGTAAATAAGAAAATCTTCCTCTTCTGTAGTCTGTCTTTCTTTAATCCTGGGAATTTTTCTTTCTTTCTTCAAGCTCAGTTAACTTGGGAGGCAGTGCAAGCCCAGGAGGGGACAAGCAACCATAATGAACTTTTGCAGGCAGGGCCTGCAGAGCTCGGCTGGCCAACACACAACATCTCCCTGAGGAGGGTAGACTAGACTAAGGCTGGGTTCACACCTGAGCGTTTTACAGCGCGTTCCTACGCGCTGTGAAACGCTCAACAAGGAGAAATCAATGCTTCCCTTTGGGGATGGGGAATTGTTATTTATTTAAATGGTATGTTTATATGTTAATAAAAGATGGCTGCTGTGGCCGATTTTTTTCCAAGCCCGGTGTCTGTGTGTCATTTTGGGGCAGGTTGAGTTGAGACATAGGTGGAGATAGCAGATAACCAATACCTCCGTCATGAAATTCGGTTTATACAGAAGAAAGTCTACAATCACCCATCAATTTTCTCGAAAAAATCTTGTTTCACATAAAAAATTTCACCACTACATAATTTGGTCCATACTGCATACAGGGATTTACGACATATAACTGCACCGCTGAAAAGCAAATAGGCCCTTATTTTTTCCACTTTTCCACATAGAAGTACAACGCTGAACGGCGAATATATTTTTATTTTGCCACTAATACAGGGCAAAAAGGGCATTAGAATATATAACTGCACCGCTGTTTTTTCCACTTTTACATTACACAAAAGGCTTTTCAACATATAACTGCAATGCTGAACGGCGAATATATATTCCCCCCCCCACTAATACACGGCAAACAGGGCTTTACAACATATAACTACACCGCAGAAGGGGAAATAAGACATACTGTAGAAATATTTCCTTGTAATAACCCCTGTTAATGGCTGTATCACACAGCACTTGTACCCCAATAACAAGAACGGTTTGCTGGAATTACAGAGCTGTATAATGGAAATTTGGGTCCCCAGTCAGTGCAGCAAGGTGTAATAGGATTGTTCCCATTAGCCGGCTGTAACCTCCCCTACTGAACCCTGTTCTACATAAATGATGTGGAATGATTCCTCCCTATATTTTCCCTGAACTTATTAATAGTTTTTTCAGCACAATGAAGTCTTTCCTAGCACTGTCCCTAGCGCCTGCTGACGTCTCTCCCTGCACTAAGTACACAGGAAAATGGCAGAATCCAAGATGGCCGAGGCTATTTATAGAGCTGTGACATCACAGGGCTGATTGGCTGCATGCATGGCTTTATGGGTGATCCTGCATTCTTTCCCACAAATAGTTTCGTTTGTGTTGCCTTCACATTAGGCTTCAGCTTTTTATCCAAATTGACATTTGGGAAGCAAGAGCAGAGAGATGTCGGAGATCCAGCCATTTTAGGAAAAAATGTGATTCGTTACCACAAAGCGTGAGTAAATTCGGCTTCGGTATGAATCTCTAGATATAGTGTTTTCTTCTCTAGTTGCAATAAGCGAATGTATCTGCCAAGAATCTCAAATTTATAAAATAAAAGTAGCATTATCACCAGAATACTTTATATAATTATGGCATTACTGTACTTTGTTTGCAGAGTGCTGTTACATTGTGTCTATTTGTGTTTCTAGCCATGGCGGCGTGCACCTGCTCATTGGGATGTGCTGACTAACCCCCTTTTTCTTAGGCCCCCTGCAGACGAGCGTTCCTCTCGCAGTGAGTCCACAACTCAGCTCCCGGACTAACCTCCCAGCTGTCACGACTGTAAGTGAGCAACAAGAGCCTACACATAGAATAGCAACTGACCGGACCCAAACTAGGAAGGATAAAGGGTGACCCCTGTCAGACCCTAAAAGCTCTCCCTAAGCTGCTATGCCCATGTCCGGATCCAAATGGTGGATCGAGACATGCCCGCGTACCTGAGGCTGAAGACCGCTGAAACCCCTACAATAGTGGAAGGGGCACGGCCACCGGTGCCCTGCTCAGTATATGGACGGAACCGGGGTCGCCTCGGATCCAGTCAGCAAGTGAAACAGAAACACACACTGTATGAACACTTAACTGAGGTGCTGCAGCCGCAGTGCAAACAGATCCGAGTCAGCAGACGATATCCGAAGTACTTGCATCAGCAGAACACAGATCCAGTGAAGAGAAGTCACACAGGTGAAGACACTCAAGCGAGAGATACAGCTCAAAATGAAGAGTATAATCCGCACCTCTACAAAGGAGGAGGGGTGATTTAAAGGCAGCGAAATCAAACACAGGAGGGACAGCTGAGAGGAAGGAAACCGAAAGTAAAGACCTCATCACAGAGGCGGAGAAACAGGGAAGAGAACTCCTCCAAGCTCTAGTAGTGACATCATCACAGGGGTGTGGAAACAGAGCTGTGAGAACGTCTCAAAGCTCTGGTAGTGACACCAGCGCTGCCAGGGGTCACATAGCATTATATTGAAATATGATGCTATGTAACCCTTACAGTTCTGGAATCTCCCTGGATAATGAGCGGTGCTCTCTGATTGGATGCACTCACAGCCAGGGAGAAGAGAACCCGCCCCAGTCTCCGCCTAAAATAACCAAGTCGGCTAATTAGAATATAAGGTGCCAAAATCAATGCGGGACAACAGCGAATCTTTTGTAAAAAAAAATAAAAAAATTGTGCGATGACATCTGTGGGGGCCGCCCTATAAGCAGGTAAAAGACCCTAATTAGACTAGGGCTAAACAGTTGAAAGATCCTCTTTAATAAGTCATGAAAACATTGGAGTCCTAGAGCGAAATTGTATCTGACAGTTTTTTGTTGATAATGTTTTGCCTTGTACCGTTTTTGCATAGCACAAGGGGTTGGTTAACCTCCCCTAGTTAGGGGTAGCTCTTGCTTTAACTGGCGATTTTGCAAGTGCAAGATAAACAGTTTTCACTGCATGCAGATCCGTTAATGCAGGTTTTTTATAGTACAGCTCTTGCGAAGGCAGTGGTTACACTAATCTCGTACAGGAGGTAGATAAAGAATAATGGTTCCCTCCAGATACAAACACAGCTGTGTCCAAGTCCCTCTTTGTCACTGAACGTTTCTATTACATAGAACTTGGGCATCACCTTTCTTACAGGGGCATTGTTCGGGATTTTGCAGCCCCCCAGACTATTTAGTTCACACAAACTTTAGAGACCCCAGTTGCACCTGCCTCAGCCATTGGCTTGCTTTTACCCATGTTTTTAAGTGCATCCTGAGCGGCCGGCTCTGTGCTGTCCTATCCCTCTACCCAGGCTCACTTAAGCTCTAGTCTGGTACTAGGGTATGGCTACACAACTACTTGCTCACTACAGTATGTGAAGATTAGGGTCTGAAAGTATTGCAGTATTTTAGTTTACCGTTTACCATGTACTAGCTCTGGACATCTCTAGCAAGCCATTTAATTTTTCTTTAGTTTTTGGGCAGCATATTGGTTGTCTTTACTTAAACTCAGTAAGGCTTGCTTACCCCTGAACCATCATAGTTTACTGTATGTATCCTAGTTTTGTACATTTTAAATAGTACAAGTTATCTAAACATTTATGAGCTTTTATTTGAAGATCATTGTCTACCATGATAGAAAGTTTAAAATTGGTGCTGGGGAGATCAAAACAGTAAGGGGATAAGTTTTGAATGGCGGTTCTGTTCCAAATATGCATCTTTCAAAGGTTGGTTTTGAGACCACAACTCAAAAATGAAAAAAATTGGGACCATAGTTTTTGGTGATTGGAATAGAACACTTTCTTTTTGGTAAAAAGTCAGGTCTTTTGTAATATAAGCTAAATCACAAGACAGTAAATTAATTCCTTTTTGGGCTTGTTCAAAGTTCTGTAACACTTTTTTTTTTGAACTTTCTACCTTGATATTACTTTTGCATTCAGAAATAACCTAGTCCTCCTTTCCAACAAATAGTTTCATTTGTGTTGCCTTCACATTAGGCTTCAGCTTTTTATCTAAGTTGACATTTGAGACGAGCAGAGAGACGTCGGAGGTTTCTTTTTGTTGTCGAAAAATATACAGGATTTATTATAAATTTGTTATTTGTCATTGTTAGATTTCCGAATTAGGGGCTTTGTGTGCCATATGGGGCTAGTGAAAAAGCCGAAGCTTATACAATAATGGGACTGGCAGTATTTATAACCGTATCTATGATATATACCACATCTCAACGTCAAGAAGATGCTATGAAGTAGTCCTATAGTTCTTGCATTATAATGTCAATATTCAAGGACCGCACATATAAGCAGACAATGAAAATCACAAGCCAGTAATAGCTATAACCTGTGACCATGTAGGACGGACAGCACAATCAATGTCCAGTGTTTGGAGGTCACAGGCCTGTATTAGCTATATTAGAAGATTCTTTTACTTTCAGTATCCTGGTACATTTCAAAGGGAAGCTTTACTTCCAATTATTACTTCAGGTTTTAGAGTTTATAAGGGAAAAGACTCCAGGAATTGAATCCCAGAATCCACCTTTTCCATTAAATTAAAGCAAAAATGGTTTGGGATTTAATGCTTCATGCGTCAATCACTTCTTTCTCAGCACCACACTGGTAAATTTACAAGCTTCCAGAAACACGTGGCATTATGTGATAACCATAGAAGTTTTTCTAAAAGGAAGCTTTGGTAGACTCCTAGACAAGACCAACAAATTATGTAGCAAGAACATGTTGGTCAAGTGTAAAGACAAGGAATATTGACATTTAAGTTGGCCACTTTGCATTCTTTTTGGTTAGTCACTAGCTTTTGTCACCGCTGCAGTAAGCACTAATGTCCTTTAATATTCTTTTATTTCCCTTTTATTGTTTTGGGCTGGTGCCTCTGTAAGCATATAACTCTGGCCCCCATTAATCATAAAGAAAATAGCTACTGTCTGATGATTGAGTGTCCTACTACACCTGGATAGCATGTTAAGGATGTGACACTACCTACATCCAAACATTGTAAAGCAGAAGGAGCTTTTCTTCTAAACGTCTGATTGCATCGTCCCCCCTACATTGGACAATTAAGCTTTTCTATTGAGTTCTCTTAGCTCAGTCTGTCCACCCTATTTTTTTTATTGTGTAATCCTCTTTGCAAAGCAGGGGAGGGGGTTACCAGCCACCAAGTCACCAAGCACAAAGATTTTTCCTTTGGTTTTGGGTATTTGGAGTACAGCATACTTCCATCTAAAATACTAAATATAACTAGAACTAACTGTCTTACACTACTGGACCACTCACCAGTGTCATCAAGCCTGTGGCGTCATACCTATGTACTTTTCAGCAGGGTAGCTGCAGGTTAGTGGCGGGGATAGCATTTCATACTGCTTTACCCCTTAAGCAAGAGTCCACTTAAGGCATCTTTTACTTGTTGGTTACATAGGCGGGCACACAGTATTTTGATATAGGCAGTGTCACATCCTTAACATGGTATCCATGTGTATTGGTGCATGCAGTCTATCATATGGTAGAGTAATAGTACATTATCGACATTTTATGCACTGCACTGTTGTGTGGGCACTGCTAAGTATCTGCTTCTACCAATGGTTAGCGGTTACTGCTGCTGGTTACTCACGGTTTGTGGGTTTTCTATTTTAGCTAGTCATTTCTATTTAGTAATTGTTTTATATTTAAAATTGTTTATGTTTAAAATTGTCTATGTGAAATGCTCAGTATTTTGCAGCAGTATTAACTTTTTAGTAGGCATATTTGGTCTCAGGAAACATAGTAACATTAGAGTATTTTCAAAGTGAAAAATTTGTGTTAGGAAAGGTTGTTGTGTAACGTTAGGCTTAGTGTATTAGAAGTCTTTTGATTGTCATTTGGTGTAATCTTAGTTTAATATTTATATAGTTATGCGTTCTTTTCTGTGTTTATTCCATTAGTTTGTTCAGTATTTTTTTGTTTTAATACATAAACATGACAAATATTTTGCTTTTGTAATTGTTTTTCTTACTTTTATTCATCTGTCATACTATCACTTACCCACATTTAAGCAAAACGAAAAGCAGGCCAGTAATGTTTTAGTGTCAATTTTTCTATTATATTTCAAAGAGCAGCTTCAGGTACTACCAGGTAATGATTAAGGTAAGTTATTCAGATGTTATACCCACAGATCTTTACAGTTTATGAGGAGAGGGACTCCAGGATAAAACCCTAGAATCCAACCTTCCATTAAATTAAAGCAAAAATAGCGTGGAATTGGGTGTACTAAATGTTGGACAAGGGCTTGAAACTATGCATAGATCACTTCTATCTCAGCATCCCACTCTTAAAGTTCCTAGCTTCTAGAAGCATGCAGCACGGTATGAAAGAACCCAAAAAATGCTTATAACATGACGTTTTTGGTGTCTCCGCAGGACCACTGTGGGGTTTAATGTGGCTCCGGCACATTAAATAAGGAGGTAGTACAAACATAAATGTTTCTTCCCATTATACTTTTTTGGGTGGAGATATATTGATGATGTTTTTATCTATTTGGACAGGTAATAGCCCTCATTAACACAGTTCCTTATGGAACTGAACAATTGGGGTCTGAATCTATAACTTATAAAGGTGGAATCTCTGTAGTCTACAATTTATAGATGTCCTGGTGCAGAAGGATGGTACCAATATCTCTACAGACTGTAATAAAGTATCACATCCTCAGAACATTATATCTTTGCTCTATGACATGGCAAACATATAAAACTATAAGACAGGGGTCCTCAAACTTTTTAAACCGGGGGCCACTTAACTGTCCCTCAAACCATTGGAGGGCCGGACTATATTTTTTAAAGGGGTATTCCCATCGTGGACAATAGGGGAATATCGTTAGGTGCAGGTCCCACCGCTGGGACCTGCACCTATATAGAGAACGGAGCCCCGAAAGTGAATGGGAGTGTACTGTGCATGCACTGCCCATGCTCCCATTCATTTTTATGAGGCTGGCGGAAATAGCCTATTTTCGGCAGCCCCATAGAAATTAATGGACGGCGGCTGCTTATGCGCAGTGTGCCCTCCTTCACTTTCGGGGCTCCGTTCTCTATATCAGTGCGGGTCCCAGCAATGGGACCCACACCTATAGGGGGGCATATTCTACCTAGCGATATGCCCCCATTGTCCATGATGGGAAAATCCCTTTAACTATGACCAAATTCCTATGCACACTGCACATATGTTATTTTGAAGTGAAAAATACAATATAAATTTGTAAAGTTAAAATAAATCAGCAGACTTACTAAAACTTCAATGGGAACTGTGGGCCTGCTTTTGGCTAATGAGATGGTCAATGTCCGGTTCCATATTTGTCACTGCTAGTCGTAACAAGTGATGCAAGTGTGCATCCGTTAATCTAGATCTGGTTGGAGATTTCAGATGTTTCATTCTTGAAAAAGTCTGTTCACAGACATAAGTGCTGCCAAAGATGGTTACCATTTTGAGTGCATGGTTCCTGAGATTAGGATATGTCTCAGAGGGGAGAGATGCATAGAAATTAGGAAGGCTGCTTGACTTGAATGCGTCTTTCAGTGAGTCACAATTCTGCAGTTCAGCTAGTTCCATTTGGTAAATTGTATGGACATTTTCAATGTCAATAGAAAATGGGTTACGGAAAAGCTGTATGTCCTGTTCATGGAGATGAAGCTCTTTAAATCTAAATTTGAACTCCTTTTGCAAAGTTTCCAGTGAATCCACACATGTTTTGTTTGGGAATGGAACCAATGGTTTTTCTGCTAACAGGTTTTGAGTTGTGGGGAGATGGCAGAAGTTTTCCTCCTTCACTTGTTTGATGAGGAGGCCTAATTTTACTTCAAATGTTTTCACATGTGATTGCATATCACAGATGAGCTTCCCTTTTCCTTGAAGTTGCAGATTGAAACTGTTGAGTAGCTCTGTTATATCTGTCAGAAAGCCAAGGTGCCATTTCCATTCTGCATCATTGAGCTCTGGTACTTCTTTGTTTTTTGAAAGTAGAAAAGCTGTAATCTGTGGAAGTAAGTCATAGAAACGTCTCAAAACTCTCCCTCGACTCAACCAACGGACTTCTGTGTGGTACAGAACATCTTCATATTCAACATTTAGCTCAGACAGAAATTCCTGAAATTGTCTGTGGTTTAGTGCATGAACTCTAATGAAGTTAACACAAGATACCACAATTTTCATAACAGAGTCCCACTTCAGTAATTTACAACACAGCGCTTGTTGGTGGATGAGGCAGTGTATGGTAATTGGATGAGGATGGTTACGTTTGTCCATCTCTTGTTTAATGTGAGCAATTACTCCTTTCTTAGACCCCACCATGCTAGGAGCACCATCAGTTGTCACACTGGCTAGTTTAGTCCAATCCAGCTCCAAACCATTCACAGTTTGGCAAAGCTTTTCATATATATCTGCTCCTGTGGTTGTACCTTTAATGCTTTGCAGTGCAGCAAGCTCTTCTGTGACTTCAAAATAGTAATTCGTCCCACGAATGAAAATGAGAAGTTGGGCAGAATCCCGAACATCATTGCTTTCGTCGAGTGCCAAGGAAAAATAGCATTTTTTTTTTTGCAGTGGTTTGCAAATGGTGATGCAAATTGTCTCCCATTTCTTCAATCCCTCGTGTCACTGTAGGTCCCGAAAGACTCACTGTACTAATTAAATCGGACTTCTCTGGACACATCTCTTTGGCAACAGAAATAAGGCATTCTTTAACAAATTCTCCCTCCACAAATGGTCTGCCAGTGCGCGCTATTAGCTTGGCAACTTGAAAACTGTCTCGCAGTGATGAAATATTTAGCTGCTTCTGCTTCACAAAAGTATTTTGCTGAGTTGTCAATGTATGTTTCAGTTTTAATATTTTATCTTTTCTCACTTCTCCGACCAAACAATCATATTTGTCTTTATGTTGAGTTTGATAGTGGCGACGCAAATTGTATTCTTTGAACACAGCAACTATATTCTGGCATATCAGACACACAGCTTTTTCTTTATACCACATGAAAAAGTAATCGTAAGTCCACTGTTCTTTGAATATCCTACACTCCGAGTCAATTTTTCTTTTTCTTGACATCATTGTTTCCTAGGGATTCAAACTTGCTATTAGTAAAATACCAATGTGTGCGGGTGTATATATATATATATATATATATATATATACATACACACACACACACACACACACACACACACAGTGTATGAACCCCCACTTGCAGGTCTGTGCCCCTGATGTGGACAGTTACCTCTTACAGGCTTTTCTTTGCAGACTAGCAGACCAGCTCAGTCCCTGATGGGGTTCTGTTATATCTCCCTATATAACGGGCCAAATTGATGCGTCCTAAATCCGAACACTGAAAAGGAAACGCAATCAGTAATCTATTTTACACTTCAGTTGACGTTCTGGTTTGGAATGGCTATATAAGCAGGAAGATCCTTTCCATGGGACAACCATGACACTAAAATAGGATCTTCCTGCTTATATAGCCATTCCAAACCAGAACCTCCACTTACAGGCCTCTGCCCCCTGACGTGGACACTTACCTCTTGCAGGCTTTTCTATGCAGACCAGATCAGTCCCTGACGGGGTTCTCCCTATAAAACGGGCCTGAAAGGAAATGCGTAAATAAGTAGGATGCTATTTTATTATCATGGTTGCCCCATGGAAAAAAAAACTGGCAGTTGGCTGGATTGGCATGCTCTCAATTGTTTCCCAAAGAGACTTGGATAATGAAATATCAGGCTGCAAGTCTGCATTTCAGTAGGTCAGATTCTGACCTATTGAAATGCAGACTGGCACCCTGATATTTCATTATCCAAGTGTCACTCTGACTGACCTGTTGACAGGCAGACTGGCATTTCGTTATCCAAGTGTCTTTGAGTATGAAATGAGAGCATGCCAACCCAGCTAACTGCCCGTTTTTTTCCCCCCCACTGTCACAGTGGCCACCATTTTACTTTGCCCCACAGACATGTGGCCGCCATTTTAATGTCCCCCGCATTAATTTGAAAAATTGCCCTATTCTAAGAACTTACTTTGAGGGTCGTAGAGAGACAATCAATGACATTGTGAGAAACCCAAGTTGTATCAAAAAAGCATCTCACAACCCCTGTATCCCATTTGTGATTACATACTGTAATCTGAGTCCCAAAATAGCAATAATTTTAAGAAAGAATTGAGAATTAATTGCTGTAACTGCAATGCGATGCGATGATAAAAGGGCACCACATTTACACACCCCAGAACAAGTAAGAAATCTGAAATTAATGCTTACTACACTTGTTAATCCCAGTTTATCCAGTAATCCAGAATGAATTACAAAGCACAAATCAACCATATGTACAGGACGTATGGATTTATCTGTCTCAAAATATTTTATTGAAGCAAAACACAATGTAAGCCAATTGAGAATTCAAATCATAGATTATATACCCAACAGTGGAGAGCAGGTGATAGAGAAAAGGCCTTGAGATGTAACAAACTTAGGTGGATCCATGAATTGGATACATTAACCCTTAAGGGTCTTAATATTGTCCATGCATTATCTCCATATCTTTAACCACCTCAGCTCCCCTAGCTTAAACACCCTTAATGACCAGACCACTTTTTACAATTCTGCACTACACTACTTTCACAGTTTATTGCTCGGTCATACAACTTACCACCCAAATGAATTTTACCTCCTTTTCTTCTCACTAATAGAGCTTTCATTTGGTGGTATTTCATTGCTGCTGACATTTTTACTTTTTTTTTTGTTATTAACCCCTTAAGGACCAGGCTCATTTTCACCTTAAGGACCAGGCCATTTTTTGCAAATCTGACCAGTGTCACTTTAAGTGCTGATAACTTTAAAACGCTTTTACTTATACAGGCCATTCTGAGATTGTTTTTTCGTCACATATTGTACTTCATGACACTGGTAAAATAAAGTCAAAAAAATTAATTTTTTTGCATAATAAAATACCTAATTTACCAAAAATTTGGAAAAATTAGCAAATTTCAAAGTTTCAGTTTCTCTACTTCTGTAATACATAGTAATACCCCCAAAAATTGTGATGACTTAACATTCTCCATATGTCTACTTCATGTTTGAATTATTTTGGGAATGATATTTTATTTTTTGGGGATGTTACAAGGCTTAGAAGTTTAGAAGCAAATCTTGAAATTTTTCAGAAATTTACAAAAACCCAATTTTTAGGGACCACTACAGCTCTGAAGTCACTTTGCAAGGCTTACATAATAGAAACCGCCCAAAAATGACCCCATTCTATAAACTACACCCCTCAAGGTATTCAAAACTGATTTTACAAACTCTGTTAACCCTTTAGGTGTTGCACAAGAGTTATTGGCAAATGGGGATGAAATTTGAGAATTTCATTTTTTTGCCTAATTTTCAATTTTAACCCATTTTTTCCACTAACAAAGCAAGGGTTAACAGCCAAAAAAGACTGTATCTTTATTGCCCTGACTCTGCCGTTTACAGAAACACCCCATATGTGGCCGTAAACTACTGTACGGCCACACAGCGGGGCGTAGAGTGAAAGGTGCGCCGGATGGTTTTTGGAAGCCAGATTTTGCTGGACAGTTTTTTTGACACCATGTCCCATTTGAAGCCCCCTGATGCACCCCTAGAGTAGAAACTCCATAAAAGTGACCCCATCTAAGAAACTACACCCCTCAAGGTATTCAAAACTGATTTTACAAACTTCGTTAACCCTTTAGGTGTTGCACAAGAGTTATTGGCAAATGGGGATGAAATTTGAGAATTTCATTTTTTTGCCTAATTTTCAATTTTAACCCATTTTTTCCACTAACAAAGCAAGAGTTAACAGCCAAACAAGACTGTATCTTTATTGCCCTGACTCTGCCGTTTACAGAAACACCCCATATGTGGCCGTAAACTACTGTACGGCCACACAGCGGGGCGTAGAGTGAAAGGTACGCTGTATGGTTTTTGGAAGCCAGATTTTGCTGGACAGTATTTTTTAACACCATGTCCCATTTGAAGCCCCCTGATGCACCCCTAGAGTAGAAACTCCATAAAAGTGACCCCATCTAAGAAACTACACCCCTCAAGGTATTCAAAACTGATTTTACAAACTTTGTTAACCCTTTAGGTGTTGCACAAGATTTAATGGAAAATAGAGATACAATTTCAAAATTTCACTTTTTTGGCAGATTTTCCATTTTAATATTTTTTTTCCAGTTACAAAGCAAGGGTTAACAGCCAAACAAAACTCATTATTTATGGCCCTGATTCTGTAGTTTACAGAAACACCTCATATGTGGCTGTAGACCGCTGTACGGGCACACGGCAGGGCGCAGAAGGAAAGGAATGCCATACGGTTTTTGGAAGGCAGATTTTGCTGGACTGGTTTTTTGACACCATGTCCCATTTGAAGCCCCCTGATGCACCCCTAGAGTAGAAACTCCATAAAAGTTACCCCATCTAAGAAACTACACCCCTCAAGGTATTCAAACTGATTTTACAAACTTTGTTAACCCTTTAGGTGTTGCACAAGATTTAATGGAAAATAGAGATACAATTTCAAAATTTCACTTTTTTGGCAGATTTTCCATTTTAATATTTTTTTTCCAGTTACAAAGCAAGGGTTAACAGCCAAACAAAACTCATTATTTATGGCCCTGATTCTGTAGTTTACAGAAACACCTCATATGTGGCTGTAGACCGCTGTACGGGCACACGGCAGGGCGCAGAAGGAAAGGAATGCCATACGGTTTTTGGAAGGCAGATTTTGCTGGACTGGTTTTTTGACACCATGTCCCATTTGAAGCCCCCTGATGCACCCCTAGAGTAGAAACTCCATAAAAGTTACCCCATCTAAGAAACTACACCCCTCAAGGTATTCAAACTGATTTTACAAACTTTGTTAACCCTTTAGGTGTTGCACAAGATTTAATGGAAAATAGAGATACAATTTCAAAATTTCACTTTTTTGGCAGATTTTCCATTTTAATATTTTTTTTCCAGTTACAAAGCAAGGGTTAACAGCCAAACAAAACTCATTATTTATGGCCCTGATTCTGTAGTTTACAGAAACACCTCATATGTGGCTGTAGACCGCTGTACGGGCACACGGCAGGGCGCAGAAGGAAAGGAATGCCATACGGTTTTTGGAAGGCAGATTTTGCTGGACTGGTTTTTTGACACCATGTCCCATTTGAAGCCCCCTGATGCACCCCTAGAGTAGAAACTCCATAAAAGTGACCCCATCTAAGAAACTACACCCCTCAAGGTATTCAAACTGATTTTACAAACTTTGTTAACCCTTTAGGTGTTGCACAAGATTTAATGGAAAATAGAGATACAATTTCAAAATTTCACTTTTTTGGCAGATTTTCCATTTTAATATTTTTTTTCCAGTTACAAAGCAAGGGTTAACAGCCAAACAAAACTCATTATTTATGGCCCTGATTCTGTAGTTTACAGAAACACCTCATATGTGGTTGTAGACCGCTGTACGGGCACACGGCAGGGAGCAGAAGGAAAGGAATGCCATACGGTTTTTGGAAGGCAGATTTTGCTGGACTGGTTTTTTTGACACCATGTCCTATTTGAAGCCCCCCTGATGCACCCCTAGAGTAGAAACTCCAAAAAAGTGACCCCATTTTAGAAAGTACGGAATAGGGTGGCAGTATTGTTGGTACTAGTTCAGGGTAGATATGATTTTTGGTTGCTCTATATTACACTTTTTGTGCGGCAAGGTAACAAGAAATAGCTTTTTTGGCACGTTTTTTTTTTGTTATTTACAACATTCATCTGACAGGTTAGATCACGTGGTAATTTTATAGAGCAGGTTGTCACGGACGCAGCGATACCTAATATGTATACAATTTTTTTTATTTATGTAAGTTTTATACAATAACTTCATTTTTAAAACCAAAAAATTGTTTAGTGTCTCCATAGTCTGAGAGCCATAGTTTTTTCAGTTTTTGGGCGATTATCTTGAGTAGGGTCTAATTTTTTGCGGGATGAGATGACAGTTTGATTGGCACTATTTTGGGGTGCATATGACTTTTTGATCGCTTGCTATTACACTTTTTGTGACGTAAGATGGCAAAAAATTGCTTTTTTTGCACAATTTTATTATTTTTATTTTTTATGGTGGTCACCTGAGGGGTTAGGTCATATGATATTTATATAGAGCCGGTCGATACGGACGCGGCAATACCTAATATGTATACTTTATTTTTATTTATGTAGGTTTTACACAATGATTTTATTTTTGAAACAAAAAAAATGATGTTTTAGTGTTTCCATAGTCTAAGAGCCATAGTTTTGTCAGTTTTTGGGCGATTATCTTGAGTAGGGTCAAATTTTTTGCGGGATGAGATGACGGTTTGATTGGTACTATTTTGGCGTACATGCGACTTTTTTGATCACTTTTATTACCTTTTTTGGGAAGTAAGGTGGGCAAAATTTCAATTTTCTCATAGTTTTTATTTTTTTATTTTTATGGCGTTCACTGTGCGGGGAAAGTAACATGACCGTTTTATAGATCAGGTCGTTACGGACGCGGCGATACCTAATATGTGTAGTTTATTTTATTTTTTTTAATTTTTATTCAGTGATAAATGTTTTTTTTTTTATCTTAACTTTTTTCACTTATTTTTTATTTTTTTTGACCCAGACCCACTTGGTTCTTGAAGATCCAGTGGGTCTGATGTCTGTAAAATACAGTACAGAACCTATATAGGTATCTGTAACTGTATTTTACTTACACTGAACAGATCTATGCTTTCAGCACAGATCTGTTCAGCACCATGGACAGCAGGACGCCTGAGCAGGCGTCCTGTTGTCATGGGAACCTTCCCCGTCTGCTCAGTTATGGTCAGAACTGCGCAGACGGGGAAGGGTAAGGACGGGGCTCTGGGGGGGCTGTCTGGGGGCTCTCTCCCTCTCCCATCGGGGGGCTGCAAAGGCACAGCAGCCCCCCGATCGGAGAGGGAGGGAGCTCCCTTTTACTGTTAACCTTTTCCATACAGCGGTCCGTACGGACCGCTGTATGGAAAGGGTTAAACGGCTGACATCGCATCAACGATGTCAGCCGTTTATACCAGGGTGCCAGCAATGTGCTGGCACCCTGGTATACCCACTGTACACCAACGATTATTCAATGGGAGGCGGGCGGGGGATCGCGATCCCGCCTGCCGCACCGCCCGCCTCCCGCAACGCCCCCACCGCCTGCGACACCCCCCCTGCACCACCCGCTGCCATCAAATCATGCAGGGGTGCAGGGGGGGGTGTACTATATTGATTTTAGACACTCTGAAGTTTCTGATCCCCGCGGTCAGGGACCGCGGGGATCAGAAACTGCAAAAAGCGCAGCAAACCGCAGGTCTGAATTGACCTGCGGTTTGCTGCGATCGCCGACACGGGGGGGTCACATGACCCCCCCTGGCGTTTTAACAGGATGCCGGCTGAATGATTTCAGCCGGCATCCTGTTCAAATTAACCCCTGCGGCGCCGGAATGCCGATTTTAAAGTCAGGACGTACCGGTACGTCCTTGGTCCTTAAGGACTCGGGAAATAGGGCGTACCGGTACGTCCTATGTCCTTAAGGGGTTAATCAAAATTTACAGATTTTTATGCAAAAAAATAAGATTTTTCACTTTCAATTGTAATCTTTTTTTTAAAAACCCTACATTTCTATATAAATTTATTGTTCTACATGTCTTTGATAAAAAAAAAAAGGGTTTGGGTAAAAGTTATAGCGTTTACAAACTATAGTACAAAAATGTGAATTTCCACATTTTGAAGCAGCTCTGACTTTCTGAGCACCTGTCATGTTTCCTGAGGTTCTACAATGCCTAGACAGTAGAAAAAAACCACAAATGACCCCATTTCGGAAAGTAGACACCCTAAGGTATTCACTGATGGGCAAAGTGAGTTAAACTTTTTATTATTTGTCACAAGTTAGTGGAAAATTATGATTTTTTTTCCTTACAAAGTCTTATATTCCACTAACTTGTGACAAAAAAATGAAAACTTCCTTGAACTCAATATGCCCTTCACGAAATACCGTGGTGTGTCTTCTTTCCAAAATGGGGTCACTTGTGGGGTAGTTATACTGCCCTGGCATTTTAGGGGCCCTAATGCGTGAGAAGTAGTTTGAAATTCAAATGCGTAAAAAATGTCCTGTGAAATCCTAAAGGTGCTCTTTAGAATTTGTGCCCCTTTGCCCACCTAGGCTGCAAAAAAGTGTCACACATCTGGTATCAACGTACTCAGGAGAAGTTGGGCAACTTCTGACAAATGACAACTTTGTATAAAAAAAAATTGAAAAGTTGACTTTTAGAGAGATATTTCTCTCACCCAGCATGGGTATATGTAAAAATACACCCCAAAACATGTTGCGATACCACATGTGTGACACTTTTTTGCAGCCTAGGTAGGCAAAGGGGCACAAATTCTAAAGAGCACCTTTACGATTTCACAGGGCATTTTTTACACATTTGGATTTCAAACTACTTCTCACGCATTAGGGCCCCTAAAATGCCAGGGCAGTATAACTACCCCACAAGTGACCCCATTTTGGAAAATGACACCCTAAGGTATTCGTTGATGGGCATAGTGAGTTCATAGAAGTTTTTATTTTTTGTCGCAAGTTAGCGGGAAATGTTTTTTTTTTCTTTTCTTACAAAGTCTCATATTCCACAAACTTGTGACAAAAAATAAAAACTTGAACTGAGCCTGTGGTCCCCTAAACCATGATGGTGAACAATCTTTGTCTTGAGGTCATTTGAGAGTTGTTTTGAGACCCCCATGTTGCTACTCTTCAGAGAAAATTAAGAGTAGGGAAACTTACAATTGACCCCCTTAAATACTCTTTCTCATAATTGGATTCACCTGTGTATAGGTCAGGGGTCACTGAGCTTACCAAGCCAATTTGAGTTCCAATAATTCATTTTAAAGGTTTTGAAATCAATAAAATGACAACAGTGCCCAAATTTATGCACCTGCCTAATTTTGTTTAAACAATTATAGCACACTTTTTTTTTTTTATACAGGAAAATCATGACGATTAACAAGGTTACCCAAATGCGGCACTTCGCGTCACGTGCCAGTCAAAGCAGCTTTGGACTCATATTAATACTGGAGGTCGAGGCGAGATTAAAAACCGTAGGGAGAGAGAGCAGGTCATAGAAAGCAGGTGTAGGTTAGTTTGAGACCAATTGGCAACTAGGACCGAAAACGGAATATCCATTCTGTTTCTTTTTGCAAGATTTTCAGTCCCAGTCGCCTTTCCTCAAAGGTAGGGGAACAGTCTCAAGTGCAGAGAAAACAATGGACTTTGGGTCGCCATTATGATGCTCATTGATATGGTTAGCGATGGGTGTGTCCTTGTGCTTAGCTATATCATTTATGTGCTCGCAAACGCGCCGTCTCATTTATCTGAAGGTTTTACCGATGTAATCCTTAGGATAAGTACGTTGTCCTATATAGAGTACACCCTTGGTTTTACAATTGATAAAATCTCTCTGTATGGATATGGTTAGTTGCTGAGCAGGTCACCGTCTTGGTGGTAAGGATATAGTTACAGGCCTTACAAGTACCGCACTTAAAAACAAATAAAATAGGAAAGAAAAACAGAGAGGACAGCAACAATATTGATGTATATGCGTATAAAATTTGCTTACCAGAGTTTGTTGTGAGATAGTCACAACAGCTGTATGGGCTCTTGGTGTATATCCCGACCAGCGGATGGGTGCTTGGTTGCAGCCTGGGTTCCTGCCTGCGCCCAAATACGTACGGGAGCTGGAGTAGAAATAAAACTTGTGCCGCATAAAAAACGGATGAACATCTTCTGCGGGCGCTGCCAAGGATACCATATAGATGAAGCGTGTAGTTAAAATGGCTTTATTACGTCTACGTGTTTCAGGGGTGAATTACACCCTTCATCAGGACAATAAAACACCCATAGGTTTTCTATCGAGCCAAGTGAAAAGGCCGTTGTAATGGCTATGTACTAGTCTATCGTTAAGGCTTCTCCCTCTCCTGTATGTGATGAGTGGATAGGGAGATATAACCTTGGAGAGATTAGTATCCATCGTAAAGATGGGCCAGTGAGTCCTAAGGATAGCTCTAACATCTTTGTTTGCGGCATCATAGGTCGAAATGATCTAAATAAGGTTGTCATTTGGCTCTTTTTGTCTGGGTACCAGAAAATCGCTTCTATTTCTCTGCAGCTACTTTAAAAGCATCTCTCAAGATGGGTTGGGGATATCCCCTTTGTAAAAGCCTATTCTGGAGCTTTTTGGATTCATGATGGAATGACTCGTTATTAGAGCAATTTCTGCGCATACGCAGGTATTGACCCTTTGGGTTCCCTCTTTTGACGGCTGGAGGGTGATGGCTAGTCCAGTGGAGGATGTTGTTTGTTGCTGTGGGTTTTCTAAAAACCGTGGTGGTAAGATTTCCACCTTGCTTTTTCACTTACACATCTAGAAATGTGATGGAAACTGGCTGTAGGTCATAGGTAAACCCATTATGGTTAAGAATGTCAATAAAATTGCCGAAGTCATCTCTACTGTTGTTCCATATCAAGAATATATTGTCAATATATCTGGTCCAAAACACGATATTGTTATTCCACCATATCTCATGGTTCCGGGAAGATAAACTTATATTCCCACCAGCCCAGGAGGAGGTTAGCATATGCCAGGGCACAAGGGCTCCCCATCGCTGTCCCCCTGAGCTGGTGATAAAAGGAACCATTAAGAAGAAGTTATGCGTGAGTGTGAACTCCAGTAAACCTATAATGAATTGGTTGTGGTTTTGAAATTGTATTCCCCTGGATGAGAGAGAGTGCATAGTTGCTGCCAGTCCCTTGTCATGCGGTATCGACGTATATAATGATTCTACATCAATAGTTGCCAATAGGACATCCTGGTCAATCTGAATGGTCTTGATTTTGCGCAAGAAATCCATTGTGTCTTTGGTGAAAGAAGGTAAACATGACACAAAATCCCGTAATACCTTATCCATGTATACTCCACAGTGGTGGGTAAGCGAGCCTATTCCGGAAACAATTGGACGGCCTTTTAGGGGATTTAGTCCCTTATGGACCTTTGGTAGCCCATAAAAGGTCGCCAGTTGTGGCGTATTTGATAGTAAAAAGGAATATTCAGATTTACTGATTACTTTTTGCTCAAGACCCTGTTGGAGGAGGGATTTAAGTTGTGAGAAAAATATCGGTGATGGGTCACAAGATAAAACGCTGTAACTTTTTTTGTCATTTAGTAGGTCTAGACACATTTTTTTATATTTTAAATGGTCGAGTATCACCAGGTTGCCCCCTTTATCAGATGGCTTTAGGACAATCTTCCTATCTGTCTCCAGATCTCTAAGTGCTCGAAACTCACATCCTTATAGATTGTAATAAAATTGTTGGCTTGATTTGAGTTGTTCAAGATCCGAGATTACTAACCGTAGAAAGATGTTCAGGGGTTCAGAGTTTACGGGGGGTGGCAATTTTGAGCTGACTGGACGAAGGTTAGTAAAAGGACCCTCACCAAGTTTTTTTTCGACCCTTTATCCACAGGTCCATCAGAGTCTGAAAGTCAGGAAAGTCTTCAGGATTAATTCCTAAGTCAATACATGTTTTTTTTATTTGTATTCTGGTAAAATAGTCTTCTACAAAAAAGGTTTAGGTCCTTGACCCATTTGAAAGTATCAAACTTGGTGGTAGGTACGAACAATAAACCTCTCTGTAGTACACTTAGTTCCTTATCTGTCAATAAGCGAGTAGACAGCTTGATGATTTGGAGATTATCATTCAGTGTTGATTGTCGCCACCCTTTGTTTGATCTCTCAAATGGTAAGGGCTGGGATTTTCAGATAAAGGTTGATATGGTAGTGGAGGATAAGAAAGGAAGAGGAGGGAGGGGGGAAAGGACGGGCCATTTCTGCCATCTGCGTCCCACAGGGTAGGGACCACCTCTGGCAGTGTTGGTGTTAAAGGGACCTGAAAGCTCCGAATCAGATATTCCGGCTCCAAGGAAGACACCTCGGAGTCAGAGAGGACAACAGTTTTTCTTTCCAGAGTATATGCTTTGTTGTCCCTGAATTCTGTAAGGTCTCTAATGAACTGCCTATGTTTTCCCTCTTTGAGAAGGTTCTGTAGTCGCTCAACCGAGGTCTGTAGTGAGGACTCTCTTCTGTCAAACTCAGGATCAGATTTCAGTTTAAGAACACTGTCTATTGTCTCACTGAGTTTGGCAGAGGTCTGTTAAAACACTCGTCGGGGTCTGTGTTTTTCTATATACTTATTTAGTATCCTGTTTAGGTATCATCAGAGATTAATCTGTTAGTCCAACCTACAATATGGGATATAGGGTTGTTCTAGTGGTATAATAGGTCTAGGTACAAGTGCAAAACTAAGCAATGTGGGGCACACCTGACAATACAACAGAGTGCAGGCCTGGTATCAAAAAACAAGCATGAGCAACACTAGAGAAAGAAATACCACAACTCAGCCGCACCTCCAGAAAATATAAGACATGATTTTATTGAGACATATAAATTAAAAACATGGAAAAGTAGGACAGACCCCACAAATGGGAACTAATAAAGTGCATCAATGAAGTAACCAATCATTCACAATGCCACAACAAAATGACAGTAAAATATCTGCAGCACCTAAATGAAATACTTATCATGGAGCACAGTGGTAGCACATGGAATGGATAAAACCCATCAGTGAGGAAAGCCGCAGAGATCCTGACGCGTATCGCTAGTCCAAATGCTAGCTTCCTCAGAGGTCAATGTGGGTCCAGATGACATTACATCATTTATATTCAATGTACTAATATAAAAATTAAATACACCTGTGGTACAACCAATCAAAATAAGGTCTACTAAAAGAGGGGGCCAGGGGGCGGACAACGGAATGTGTACATCACCTAGATCCTCCCCGGTGCATGGTCACGCGAATGCAAAATGCCGTTGCAGGCCGGCGTGTTGTAACGGCAAATGCGCGTGCGCAAGATGGCGCCCAAACCGGAAGCCGACGCCGCGATGCGTTCCAAAGACCGGAAACACAGCTGGACGTTGTCAAATGGAACGCAAACAAATAAGGGGCAAGTACAAGCATGCAAAGGGCAAACATTATAAGATCGAGTCAAGAGGTAATATTATAAATATTTGGTTTATCTGAATCGGTTACATGATTATTCATACAATATTATTATAATTAAAGCAAACAACATAATTATACATAATAAAGGCAAACGAGCATCAGAGCTGTGGATCAAAATAGATCCACACTTAAATAATGCATAAATAATTAGTATTATGATAATTCCATAATTATATAAAGAGAAATAATAAAAATAATTAGTGAGGGGTCATATATCTTATGATGTGATACAAAAAAAGTAGAAAGAAAAAAAGTTCAAAATAGCTCCATGATTATGTAGACAGAATATCAGGGATACAAACTAATTAATAAATAACCTCAAAACAACCTGTAATATAGTGCAAAAAATAAATAAAAATAAATAAGTCTAGGTACGAGGACAGGGCACCCCCACCATCAGGAGGTGTCCCTGGGCTGAGTTAGCCATAGGGTTGTAACTAAGGACATATTGATCCCTTTTACATCAGTGACCTACACACCTGTACCAGCAATGCCTATACATTTCCCCTTGTAATCCAGCCCTTGATGGGAGAAAAAAAAAATCTCTTTATTTATTTTTTGTTTTTGTTTTTCTGTGAAGTTAATTAACACGGTATTAGTCTGTGTAAACGAGTTTCACCAGGGCAATTCTAGCCTATTACCCATTTATGAAATTAAAGGTATTTTTAGCACAGCACGTCAAATTTTGATTATCATTTGATATAATTTTTGATACCTGTAACACAAGATTTTAATTCTTTTAGATGCAAAAACTGTTTATTTATTTTATATTTGTCATTTCCATGGTATGAGGTATTTGTCAGCATTTAGAAGCAAGTTTTTTTTTTTTTTTTTTACAAACAATTGCCAAACTGGTGTAAAGTCGAACTGTATACTTGGCCTCTTTATCCACATTTTCATAGCTAAGTTCACCAATGAAATATTGAATCTGATTGGTTGCTGTGTGAAAATAAGCCTGTACTACTAAACACCAGTTTGAAAAATGAAGTCTTTAAATTATCAAACAATAAAACTTGCTTCAAAATACCTAAGCCTGCTAGCCCACGTTAAGGGTCCTCATTCTCTTGCAAGTCCCTACTCTAAACTAATAATTGGGGAACTAACTACATTTTTATTTTATTTTTAATTAATTTGAAAACCAAATCACAGCATATTTCAGTGATTACCATGAATCCTGTCCAACTGCCATGATAATGCACCCTCTGAACTACTGAAGTAATCTGCATGGAGTTTCCGAACTGCTAGTGCCGCAAGTCCAGGTCTTCCATTAAGATTTTTTTCCAACCCAACAGAAGGTGTCAGAAAATGGACCACTTAAGGTTCAGCGGGTGCATCATGAATCCCTGTGAAGTTGTGTAAAATCACACATGCTTGGATCACCAGGGTGCATGTTCCGGACTCATTTGCAAGGATGACAAGAACTCTCTCCATTTATTAGACAGTATTCCGAAAGCACATTTAACATATCAACGTGCACGAGACTGATGATAATAGATTTTTTTTTTTTTGTGGAAAGGCCCACATTACATGTGGAGATATTGAAAGCCTTCATCTTCCACGTTTAGAAATGGAGCTGCTGTAGTCGAAGAACCTGGCAATCGTCTGGGCTTTGGTAAGGAGAGTTGGTTGGCACAAAGTCTTTAACCCATACTGGAATTACAGAAGATGCGGGAGTCTGCTGTGCTTCCATAGGCCAAAATATCAACAATAATAAATCTGTAATTGCTGTCAACCAAGGCCAACAGCACTACAGAAAAATATTGCTTAAAATTATATTTGGTTCCTGAGTGAGGCGGCTTTCGAACACAAATGTGCTTGCCATCTGATGCGCCTATGCAGTTTGGAAACTGTGCAGATTGATTAAAACCCTCAGCAATTTGCAGCCAATCTTCTGCTTTGGGTGGGGGCATCACCGCTTCTCTGAGACTCTGCCAGACGATCCCAGATATGGTTGAGATTCCCAGCAGATACTCATAATGCAGTGAAGCAAAAGAATGTCCAGAAGCAAGGAACCTGTAAAAAAAACTAAACAAAAAATTAAATTAGTTGAAAGCAAAAAGCACAATACATTAACCCCCCCCTAAAAAAAATAAAAAATATATATATATAATTGCCTCAACTTGACCAGAAGTACAGTATTTCTTCAGGAGAAATGCTGCGCCTCATGTTTGTGTCCTGGAAAGTAAGACCCAAATGTAGAGACTGAAGCAAGTTATCAAATGTGGACACTGACCTACGGCAATAACCCTGAAATTTGTCTGGGTTCTGACGCAAGTCAGTGTATAAAACATGAAAGTGGCCCTTCCTGAGCCGCTGGGAGACTATGGGATGAATATATGAAAAAGGAGGGGCACTCAAAATATCAAGGAGCCTATGGTAGCAGGTGAACAAACAGTATTATTTATTACACACTAATAAAAATCAAATATAAAATGACAAAATTGGCATATATAAAAAAGACGTCTAGATGTGGCTGACATCTAACAATACATAACACATCCAGAATGGTAACTAGTGCACCAAAGAGTATCAAATCATCACCTAATAAGAAACAATGATGTGATTAAGCATGCACTGTGATCAAATGTCCCATATAGGTGATCAGAGGAGTGCCGCTGCTGTGATGAGTAAGATGGATGAGTATCGGTCCGTATCTATTAGGCCAAATGGGTGACAATATAACACATCGCCATAGAGTCCATTTGCACTTGCCCTTGAACACCGTAATTCAAAAATCTTACCACCGAATAGTGTATCGGATATCTCCTGTCTTGCGTGTACCTGCTACCGGCGTCCCGTGTAGTCTCGCGGTACTAACGTGGCGTCCCACGTGACTTGCGGCACTAACGTGGCGTCCCACGTGACGTCCCACGTGACTTGCGGCACTAACGTGGCGTCCCACGTGACTTGCGGCAATGCCTCGTAATAGACAGTCCACTTGACCAGGAAGTTGTAAGTGCTATGTTCAGCGTCTTCCAGTGGATATTTCTATGCGGTGTATATTAAATACCGCTGATGGCCTCGACCCATAATCATTGGTTACTTGCTACTCCGTCCAACTTTACCATACGCGTTTCGGGGAATGTCCCCTTCTTCAGTGGCGACATTTTGCAAGCAGGAAATGCAGTGTTTAAATACTCCATTTTGGACATGGAATGATGGGAAAATAATCCATCTGAAGTTGTGGCACGGAGTAGTGGCATATGCGTTTTTGGTGTATCTTTGTTCAAAATTGTACCAGACTGGATGTGCAATGTGAGCAATCACCTGCTTGGTATTAAAAACAAAACAACATATAAAACAAAAAGACGCATATGCATTTTCATTGCGTTTTTTGTGTAAAATTACAACAAACTGGATGTATCATATAAGCAATCGTAGTCAACACTTAATAGGTATTTAAACTGTAGCATGCTTGTCAGAAGAAATATTCTGATTTTCTGAGAGGTGGAAATGTTGGGAAGGGAAGGGCAGTCTGATAGTGAGGGGGGATCCAAATGCTGATAAACAGCCAGACTTGGATCCCCCATCACCACCAGACATCCCCCCAGAACTATAAAAATCCAAACAGCTCCATCTCTGCGTTAAGTCCCTTAGGTATAAGGCTATCAAATTCAAAGATCCGGCTGGATTCCTGTCTGGACATGTTCATGATGTGATTCCCTCCCCTCCATGATCTCCTGAACTTCTCAATAGCCATGAAGGTGAGGGTAGAAGGATCACAATCATGACTGTCCTTAAAGTGTTTAAGGTAGTGAGCCAAAACAGCGGGACTGGTGGGTAGGGATACCCTCCAAATCTCGCCTATTTTTTAATAAGCCCTTTTGGGCGCCAGTAGTGGTGGATTTATAAAATGGTGGATTTATGTTGGGCTGCTTAAGTGTGTAATAGGTTTTCATTCGCGTTATATTTGTAGAAGTGGGGATGGTATAGTAATGTGTATAGGAATATCAAATGTATAAGAAAAAAATGTATATATATATACATACATCTACGTAAAAAAATCTGCATGGAAAGAGCAATTGATAGTACACACACATAAATTCTGCCGAGAGAATAAAAAGATTGTACATAAAAGTGGGATCACGGCCTACAGTCTCTATTGCCTAAGAGGCCGTGTTCTGCAGCGTCGTACACAGTATGATGTGGTACAGTTAGACAGAACAATGGGTAAAAAAGTTTTGTGTTTAAAAAATACCGACATATATATTAAAATAGTGTGGTATCATAGGTAAGTTTACTCACTTCACGAGGGGGGCGGTTTACCAGGATAAGAATAATACACCTGTAAACCGAGTACCCCCCCCCCAGCCTGGATCGCTTCTAGAGTTTTAACGGATGAAGGCAGCCAATCACATGGGTGCTTCTCTTCAAAGATCTTTATTGCATGTACATATAAATCCGGCTCAACGCGTTTCGGGACAGGCACGTCCCTTCACCAGGAGCAGCCTCTAGCACCCAGTACCCAACTTTCTTTCCACCCCACTCCTAGCCACCCGAGGCGCCTCAAGTCTTTCAGATCTAGTGGAAACCCATTCCAAGAGATCCGTCTGACCCTCATACTTTCTCTCTCTCTCATACCTTAAAGTGTTTAGACAGAGAATGAAGTTCATATCCCCTACGGATGTTAGAGACATGTTCCCTCACTCTTTCTTTTAGGGTTCTTTTTGTTCGGCCTACATATTGTCTATGACAGCGACATTCCAATATATAAATGACATCCTTTGAATCACAAGTTAAAGGAAACCTGTCACCAGGATTTTATGTACAGAGCTGAGGACATGGGTTGCTAAATCGCCCCTAGCGCATCCGCAATACCCAGTCCCCATAGCTCTGTGTGCTTTTATTGTGTAAAAACCCCGATTTGATACATATGCAAATTAACCTGAGATGAGTCCTGTATGTGAGAAGAGTCAGGGACAGGACTCATCTCAGGTTAATTTGCATATGTATCAAATCAGTTTTTTTACACAATAAAAGCACACAGAGCTATGGGGATTGGGTATTGTGGATGTTCTAGCGGCGATCTAGCAACCCATGTCCTCAGCCCTGTACACAAAATCCAGGCGACAGGTTCCCTTTAATGTTTCTTGGATGTCAAAATAGAAACTATTCTGTGTCGATGCTACTCTTATGGTTCGCTTGGCAAAAGAGGTAGCTTTACAATTAAGGCATCTACCACACCTAAAAAAAAAAAACTTCATTTGAAGCCAATCAGAACCTGTATTCCTATCACGGGTTGTCTTGACAGTTGGTGCTACTTCAGAAGCAAGATTGGCCGCTTTAGTGTATGTGATTTGAGGAGTTGTCATTAGCGGTCCTATAATCTTGTTGTCCCGCAAGAAGTGGCAGTGCCGTTTAATAATTGCCTCGTCAATATTGAGAGTGGAATGGCAATATCATACGTATAGTCTCATCTAATGGCGTCAATTTACTCGGTACAAAGAAATCTACCCTATTCATATCCCGAACCTTATGTAATGCTTCTTCTATGGTTGTGGTAGGTTATTCTCTGTCTTTGTATAGTTGACTTAGTTTCTGGGCCTCTTCCTCAAATTGTTCATTGATTGTGCAATTGCGTTTAAGTCTTCTAAATTGGCTTACGGGTATATTCGTAAGCCACCTAGGTAAGTGGCTGCTTGAAAAGCGTATGTAGCTATTTCGTGCCACTTCCTTTAGTATGTGTGCTACATATTACTCGTGATGTTTCTATTGTAATGTTGAGATCTAACAACACAACCCTCCCTGCATATAATGTCGGGGTAAATTGTAAGTTCCTAGTATTTTGGTTAATATCAGCCAAAAAATAGTCTAAATTCTCTCTACTGTCCTGCCAAATAAAAATATTGTCATCAATATACCGGCACCAGAGCACCAGAATCATCCCCAGCCGAGGACGAATAACCTTATCCTCCCAGTGAGCCAGAAATAAATTGGCGTACCTGGGGCGAATCTGGTGCCCATGGCCGTACCGGGTAACTGTAAATAAAACAGATTTTCAAACACAAAAAAAATTGTGGGACAGTATACATCTTACTGTCTCCACTAAGAACTGTATTTGTTCCACCTTTAGTTCTCCTTTCTTAGTTCTCCTTTCTTAGATGGTCCTCAAGGCTTAACAAACCCTTATTGTGCTCTATTACAGGTCCTTCTCAAAAAATTAGCATATTGTGATAAAGTTCATTATTTTCTGTAATGTACTGATAAACATTAGACTTTCATATATTTTAGATTCATTACACACCAATTGAAGTAGTTCAAGCCTTTTATTGTTTTAATATTGATGATTTTGGCATACAGCTCATGAAAACCCAAATTTCCTATCTCAAAAAATTAGCATATTTCATCCGACCAATAAAAGAAAAGTGTTTTTAATACAAAAAAAAAAGTCAACCTTCAAATAATTATGTTCAGTTATGCACTCAATACTTGGTCGGGAATCCTTTTGCAGAAATGACTGCTTCAATGCGGCGTGGCATGGAGGCAATCAGCCTGTGACACTGCTGAGGTGTTATGGAGGCCCAGGATGCTTCAATGCGGCGTGGCATGGAGGCAATCAGCCCGTGGCCCTGCTGAGGTGTTATGGAGGCCCAGGAGGCTTCAATGCGGCGTGGCATGGAGGCAATCAGCCTGTGGCACTGCTGAGGTGTTATGGAGGCCCAGGATGCTTCGATAGCGGCCTTAAGCTCATCCAGAGTGTTGGGTCTTGCGTCTCTCAACTTTCTCTTCCCAATATCCCACAGATTCTCTATGGGGTTCAGGTCAGGAGAGTTGGCAGGCCAATTGAGCACAGTAATACCATGGTCAGTAAACCATTTACCAGTGGGTTTGGCACTGTGAGCAGGTGCCAGGTCGTGCTGAAAAATGAAATCTTCATCTCCATAAAGCTTTTTAGCAGATGGAAGCATGAAGTGCTCCAAAATCTCCTGATAGCTAGCTGCATTGACCCTGCCCTTGATAAAACACAGTGGACCAACACCAGCAGCTGACATGGCACCCCAGACCATCACTGACTGTGGGGACTTGACACTGGACTTCAGGCATTTTGGCATTTCCCTCTCCCCAGTCTCCCTCCAGACTCTGGCACCTTGATTTCCGAATGACATGCAACAGTCCAGTGCTGCTTCTCTGTAGCCCAGGTCAGGCGCTTCTGCCGCTGTTTCTGGGGAATGCGGCACCTGTAGCCCATTTCCTGCACACGGCTGTACACGGTGGCTCTGGATCTTTCTACTCCAGACTCAGTCCACTGCTTCCGCAGGTCCCCCAAGGTCTGGAATCGGTCCTTCTCCACAATCTTCCTCAGGGTCCGGTCACCTCTTCTCGTTGTGCAGCGTTTTCTGCCACACTTTTTCCTTCCCACAGACTTCCCACTGAGGTGCCTTGATACAGCACTCTGGGAACAGCCTATTCGTTCAGAAATGTCTTTCTGTGTCTTACCCTCTTGCTTGAGGGGGTCAATGATGGCCTCCTGGACAGCAGTCAGGTCGGCAGTCTTACCCATGATTGCGGTTTTGAGTAATGAACCAGGCTGGGAGTTTTTAAAAGCCTCAGAAAGCCTCAAAAATCTAAAAAAGGTGAAGGAAGGGCCTCATACCTTGTAGACACCTGAGGTTGTTCTTTGGTGTTACCATTTTTTGGGGGGGTTTCTGTTTTTAAAATTTTCCTCTGTTTCTTCTGTCGTATGTCTCAATTTATCATTACCTTTGTCTATACTCCTAAATTTTGGTTTTTCTTTTGTACAATTTCCTTCTCCAAGTTATCTAGATGCTGCCCTCTTTGTATGTCTTTAGTATCTGGAAATTGGTGTATTTCAATTTTAATGTTAGCTATTTGTTCAGTCAGTTTGTCCAAAATCTGTGACCGTCTGTCAATGATCATCTGTATTAGACTCTCTGACTGAATTTTTTAAAAAGAGTCCCACTGTTTCTGGAAGTTTTCATCTATTAGGTCTGTTGCTGGAATTTTGCTCAGCATCAGGCCTTTGGGGATACAGCCCTTCTGTAGATATTGATTGAGGGCCATAATCTCCCACCTATTGCGTAGTTGCCTCTGCAATAGGCCTTCCAGCATTCTAAAACTCTCATGACGTTAGTCAACGTCTCTTCAGACGTGTCGAACGTAAAGGATTGCAATTTTATAAGTTTGCTGTCCATATGCTCCCAAATATCCATATTGAAATCCCAGGGAGCACTGCCAAGTGGGTATTGAATAAAACAACAGTTCCAGACAGTAGATGGCCTTCGTGCGGCCGTCTTCACCATTTGGAGAAGTGTTCCCACTCACCTCATGGAAAAGCTTGCACCAAGCATGCCAAATTTTTTTTTGAAGTGATAAACAATAACGGCGGAGCTACTCATTACTGAGTTCGTGTTTGGAAGTTGGATTTCTGTTTTGGGGGGTTTAGTTTTATTTTGGGAGGTGTGGTCCTAAACTTTTGATCAGCTGAAAAACAGCCTGTTTCAGTTTATTCGTTGTTTTCATTAAATTGAATGCTCAATTTCTTCTTGTTGCATGTTGAAGCTCTACTTGGAACCTTGTTAAGATCCAGCGGTGCTAAATAAGATTTTTTGCCATTTTTCAAGTGGTTTTAAACTTCTGATCAGGACTGTATGTGGAGAAATGTGAGGGAATAAAAGCATAAACAAGGATAAAGTTAAGGAATGTGTAAATAAATAGATAAATAAAAAATAATAAGGAATTTAAAATGATGTAAAAAAATGAAAATAATGAAATGAGAGAAAAGAATGGAAAGAGTGAAAAAGGAGGAAAAGAAACAGAATAAAGCAAGATAAAAAAGAAGAGACATAAGCAGAGGAAACAGTGAATAGATGAGAAAATAGAGAAAATAGAAAGATTGTAAACTAAGAAGATTAAAAAATGAAGATGATGGATCAAGATGCCAAATACTACCTGATGGAATGTTCATATTTTAGCGAGGCTAGAATAAACTGAAAGTTAAGTTTAAAAAAAAAATCTGTAACATCTGGAAATAATACATATTAACACAATATATTCACAATTGAGGCCCCCAGGGTTTAGTGTGTCCAGTGTCTGAATCCAGAAGGTTTCACATTTTTGAGACGTTAAATGTGGTCCTCTCCTTGTCGTGGACAGGTGACGTGTTAAATAATCTGGTACCGGAGTTGGGAATTCCAAGTTTTCCTACATCAAGTGGTGGATTTCTGGCTAGCGATGCTATCCCAGATAGGTTGAGTAGTATCCTACGTGAATGAGTCTACATGGGCATTTTATAAGGTACAGTATATAACGAAAGGTTTTATATGTGAAAAAATAATTGATAAATAAATGCCTTGCATGTGTGTGGGTGGTAGAATGTGTCATCCTTGATTACGTTTGGGCAGCTACCACAGTGTAATCAAAGGAACTGTGACAAGAAGGGGATGGGGAAGGTGCAAACTGACTCTAATCACGCCTCTGTCCCTGCCTACTTGCACTTACCTGTCCTAGGCAACGGAGCACAACTGGGCGGCGATCACTAACCTGAGTAAGTGCGGAGAGACAAACAAAACAGACAAACACAGAGAGGTCGAACTAGCAAGGTCAAGGCGGTACCAGGGGACAAGCAGAAGCAGCGTCAATATACAAACCGAGATTCAATACCAGGAGAAGCAAGTAAGAAACAGGGAGCAGGCGAGGACAAGTCAAGCAGAAGTCAAATACCAGGAGAAGCAGCAATACAAAAGGAGCTAGCAGGAGACAAAGTTGAATAATGAGCCGAAATACAAGTACCAAGTAACATGTCAAAGAGAATAAACACACGGTATAAGACCTTAATCACAGTCCAGCAAGGCTACCTGTTAAATAGGGGGGAGAAGGAGTCATGTGACTTGGCCAGTGTCACATGACTCATCCCCCTGCATACTGCTGAGCGCAGAGTGCCCAGTTAGGCGCTCAGACTTCTCGCCGAAAACCACTGAAGCACAGGATCCTCTCCACCCCCCGTTGCCCTGGAGACGAGGACGCAGCGCATGTCTTTGCTCCGAATTTATCGCAGGGCGCCAGCGGCACAGAGGGGAAGGAGCGCGAAGCCAGCGCTATGTGACAGTACCCCCCCTTCCTTCTACGAGGGGCCACCAGACCCAAAGTCGCTAAAGAAGGTTTCAGGATGAGTGTGATGAATTTTTCTAATCGACCTAGTGGCATGAATCTTATTCACTGGACCTTTCCTTGGGTCCATAACCCTTCTAATGTACCAGGTATTTAAACGAGTTACGAACTCTCCTGACATCAATGATTTTAGAAATAATAAATTAATTTTGACCATTGAACAGTAACGGGGAAGGGACTGCCTGAGACGGAACTATGGGTGAAATATATTTTTTAAGCAGCAATTTATGAAATACACTGTGGATACGAGTCTTGCTGCTTCAACCTAAATGAAAGAGGATTAATGATGTCGAGAATTTCGTATAGTCCAGCAAATCGCGGTGCAACTTTCCTAGAAGACACTTTTAAGGACAATTTTTTTTGTGGACAACCAGACTTTCTCCACAACCTTAAAATCTACCCCTTTGGAACGCTTCCTATTAGCTTAAATCTTCTGGACCTCCTGAGCTTTTTTCCAGGTTCGATTGAACCCAAGCACAGACTGTGCACAGTTCTGAAGTTAAGCTAACAGCTTCAGAGGTAGGTGATGATATCGATGAACAAGAATAAAATCGAGGATGGAAACCAAAATTACCGAAAAATGGCGAGACTCTAGTGGTAGAGTTCACACGGTTATTGATGGCGAACTCTGCCAAAGGAAAACATTTCACCCCTAATTGCCCATAATTGCTGATTATCAGATATGTAAGATCTTACAAAATGGTTCCACAGCCTGATACAATCGTTCAATCTGTCCATTAGTCTCGGGATGAAAAGCAGATGAAAAAGACAATGATATCTCACACCTCTGACAAAAGGCTCTCCAAAACTTGGATACAAACTGAACACCCCTGTAAGATACAATGTTCTCCGGAACTCCATGCAATTGTACCACCTGCTCAATAAAAGCAGAAGCCAGAGTCTTGGCATTTGGGAGCTTGGCCAGATGAACAAAATGTACCATTTTACTAAATCTATCGACCACTACCCAAACCACAGATTTACCCTCAGAGAGTGGCAAGTCAGTATTGAAATCCATAGAAATATGTGACCAGGGTTTACTAGGATTGGGTAGTGGTCGTAACTCACCAGCAAGACGTGTTCTAGGAATCTTGGACCTGGCACATAGCTCGCAAGCAGAGACAAAAGAACTGGCATTTCTAGATAACGTGGGCCACCAATAAGACCTGGACACCAGTTCCCTGGTGGCCTCAATACCAGGATGCCCGCATAAAACAGAATCATGGCACTCACCCAGCAGCCGGAGACGGAAATGACCAGGAACAAATAACTTATCTGTGGGTGTCTGCTCCGGAGCTAGGTGTTGTGCCGCCACAATGATGTTAGCTGGCAAGATAGGCTCAGGAGTGTCAGGAGATTGAAACGCACAAAGCTTCGAGACAAAGCCTTAGCTTTCACATTCTTACTTCCTGGCCTGAAAGTAATAGAGAAGTAAAAACCTGTGAAGAACAATGCCCATCATGCCTGGCGATGATTCAAGTGTTTCACGGATTCGAGAAATAATACATTTTTATAATCAGTAATGTAATAGAAATATTTATAGTAGAAATTTGCTTACATCAGACTTTGTGTAAGGAAAGGTAAATCTCTTCACGACCCAGACAAAGGTGTTATTATGTTGAGTTCTGCTGAGCACTGCCCCTTCCTGTCCAGTCTGTTCACTTTTATTTAGTCACAAAAGAGTGTAACAAATAGAAATGGGGTTGGCCCGTCACCCGACCACTTACTTCATGTAACAAGGATACAGGAAGATGAGAAACCACCATTTAGAATAACATAGCCAGCTAAGAAACACATGTATACAATGATCTACCATTACCACTGGAGTTAATTTTATCCAGCCTTGCTCAGTGATCAATGCCAAATAAAGTTACTATGATCCTCATGCATGTATATTTTCAGGACAACTTCATTATCTCCAGCGGCTGATCAGGCGCACTAGACAACAAACGCACGTTCCTTTAATATATTGTTCTCTTAACAAATGCATCCACGGCAAGCCAATAAATCCAAGTCTTGCGCGGGGGCCCTAGCCGGCGTCCTTACATCAGCCAACAAAACACTGCTCAGTCTTGAATAGCCTGTATCTTTCCAGGATCCATCTTAAACGAGTGTGGAGTAATGATATGTCCTAGATACAAAATGATTTGTACCCCAAAAATTACGTTTTCTAACTTGGCAGATAATTGATTCTTTCTTAGAATTTCAAGCACTTGTTTGATATGAATAACATGGGAATGCCAGGTCGGAGAAAAAAATCTAAATATCATCAAGATATACCGTCCCAAATTTACTGATGATTTCTCTGACTATATCATTCATAAAATTTTGAAAGACTGCAGGAGCATTACTGAGCCCAAAAGGTATGACTATGTATCCAAAGGGTCCCTTAGGAGTATTAAGGGGTTTATACCACCAGAAATACTGTAATGTAGCTGACTGACATCACTACATAACAGTATGTTTCTAACAGTAGTTCCTGCAGCCGTTTTTGTTAAAAACGTACTTTCATAGATATGCTAATGAGCCTCTAGGTGCTATGTGGGCGTCATTAGCACCTAGAGGGCTCCGACCACTAACCATTTCAGCCGCCCATCGCGTCCCTCCAGCCCGCCCCGCTCCTGTTGATTGACGTGAAACTTCTCAGTATCGAGTACCAATTCCCGCGCCTGAGTGTTTCTTGAAATGTGGTAGTTGTTCTTTCAAGACATCAAAACAGTCCTGTACAGTGCCATTACATGTTCCTTTCACAGGTCGATTGTCAGTTGATTGCCATTGCTCCCACTGTAGCTGCTCTTCTGTCATGGAACTTTTTTCACAAACTGTGTTTGAAATGTATCATTACACGTTTCACATGATGCTGGCATGCATGTTTCACTGTCCTGATCACATGTGATGAGCTGTAAGAATGGGCAAAACTGCAGGGGGATATCGATTTCTGTATCTTCAACACAATGGAGTGCTGTAAGAATGAAACAAATGTTTTCATGGTAACTGTATGTGCACGTTGCATGTGGAACATCAAACAATAGTTTAACATGAAGAGGTCTGAGACGTCAACACATTGAAAAGCCGCATTTTATATTTGGATGCTGCTGTTTAAAAAAATGAAAAGCTTCTTCGAGGTTCACCAACATGTAACGTTTCTGTTGTTTAATTTTCTGGTTGTTTGGGTCACGAACAATGATGTAGTTCTTTAAACCAGGTGACATTCAACTGATACCATCGCTGCAGTAAAACTCTTCCACAACAGCATTGACCTGCTGATTACTTGCACTGGGACTTAAAGATTGGGATGGAGAGGGAAACAGATCACTGAAGCATTGTACAAATTTTATGATTTTCCATGGACTGTGCAGAATACCTCTCTTTACCCGATTAAGTGCTTTTTCAAGACTTTGCCTACTATTGTATGGAAATGATGAAGGTAAAGCAGATTCATGACTGCGTGGAGTATCGGCAACAGCTGTAGATGTAGAAGCTTTATCTTGTGAGCTGTCTCTTGCTTGCCTCTGTATCTTCTTTGAGCAATATTATGCTGTTCCTTGAATTTCTTAAGCTGCTTGTATTGCTTCCGCGTTCGATTCTTTTCTTTCATTGCTTCATGCAGGCCTGCATCTTTTCGTCTTTGTCGACTTTCACGTTGTCTCTCGGCATCAGTTTTACTCATCTTTCTCACAAGTTGCTACAACCTCAAATACATTAAATAAATTAGATGCTACATAGACCTATACTACCATATAGCTTAGGGGGGGTGGGGGTGTGTGTGTGTGTGGGGGGGGGGGTTATCCCGGTGAAAGATTCCCTTTAAAGTTGACCTACAGCAGTGAAGTAAAATGGCTGGGTTGTTATAGAAACCTGGAGTAAAACTAAATGATTTTCCTATTTCATGACGTAAAGTCATAGTTTTATTAAAGACACGGAGGCGAGTATTGCTTTCTCCTTCTTTACTGACCACCAATAGCAGCAAAGAGAAAAAATTAACATACAGGAAACCATAGCAACCAAGGTCCCTCCCCTATGGCCCCTATAATAGGCCGCTCCTCCTATGGCTCTTCCTCTTTCTTTGGGAACCTGGTGCCAACATCCCGAACCTTCCAACGAAACTCTGAACTTTGACCGGAACGAAGAAGTCCAATCTCGACGAAGTGGGAACCAGCAGTCGCCAACCTGGCCAACTACCGTAGAACATCAAACTGGAACACGGCATCCTATCCTGGAAGGAGCTTCATCCTGAAAGAGAGAACAGACCATGGGCCCAGGTGAAACCAGCATGTCAGGACAAGAGCGTCCGAAAGCCATCTGCTCAAATAGACCCGATAGGGGTCGAACGACTAAAAGCAATAAAGTGCATTAAAACAAATCAAAACAAGGGCAATGAAATAACCAACAGGACAATAAATACAATGGCACTGAATAAATAACAGGACTACAAACACAGCAAGATAATAAACATAAGCGACCCCAGGGAGTGAAAACAGGGGGGGCAATACTCGCCTCCGTGTCTTTAATAAAACTATGACTTTACGTCATGAAATAGGAAAATCATTTAGTTTTACAGCAAGACACGGAGGCTCATATTGCAAGTTCAAAGCCCGTCAATAATAGAAGCAAACTAATTAGCTGGAGGACGGAAATAGAACTCCCTGAACGTGGTAACATTAGACCAGTCGGCCAGACGCATAACATCCTCCAATCTGGCCCCTATGACATAATCCATTTAAGCCAACGTGCTAACGTAGGGCTAGAAACCGGCCCAAAAGGATGCCGAATAGAAATGAACAACTGCGGTGAGTCCTGGACTCGTATTCCTTAAGGCACGCCACGGGACATAAGATCGGAGAAGAGGGAAAACTGGGGTAGGACACGAACCGGATGCTAGTCTTGGTGCGACGCGAGATGTTAAAGGTAACCCCCTCCGGGGTAAAAGAACGTGTGTCGTAATCAAGGGCCCTCACATCCGAGACCCTCTTGCATGAAATGAGGCAAAACAACGCCAACAATTTAGCGGACAATTGCCTAAGTGAGAGGTCAAAATTCCCGGGCCAAGAAGGCCAGAACCAGGGAGACATCCCAAGTAGTGGAAAAACGAGGCCGAGGGGGACGAGACAAACGAGCCCCCCGAAGAAGGCGAGACACAGAAGGATGTTGACCGGCCGCGACACCCGCGTAGCCCTCGTGGGAAGAAGAAATAGCGGACCTGAAAAGGTTAATGGTCCGATACGCCTTCCCCGCCTCGAAGAGAGAGGTGAGGAACTGCAGCAGTTGAGTTACAGGTGCCGAAACGGGATCCAAGTCCTGTTCCACGCACCAGTTAGCCCAAGTTCTCCAGGCTGCCCTGTAAGACTTTCTGGTGCCGGGAGCCCACGCGCTGTCCAATAGTTGTCGAGTCGCAACCGAAATTCCCTCGAAAGATCCAGGTGTCTGGAGATCCGGCACGCCAGCAGCCGCAGGGATCCGTCAAGGAGAAGGGGGTGGTGTAGACCATGCGGGTAGCGTAGGAGATCCGATCGGTTCGGGAGAAGAACAGGGATCTCAACCAGAATCTTCTACAACGAGGAAAACCAGACCTGGGACCCCCAGAACGGGGCCACCAGAACCAGGTCCGCCCGATGGCGGAGAACCTGCAGGAGCGTCCTCGGGATCATCGAGAATGGAGGAAACGCGTACAGGCGGGACACCGACCAGTCCTGGAGGAATGCATCCACCGCCATCGCCTCTGGGTCCGGACGCCAGCTGAAGAACCGGGTGAGCTGTCTGTTGAGCCGAGAGGCGAAGAGATCGACGGACATCGGACCCCATAATTCCGAAATCGCCGTGAACACCTGCGGATCCAACTGCCAATCGCTGCCATCCGATAGGTAGCGAGAGTTCCAATCCGCTTGAACGTTGCTCAACCCCGGCAAATACTCTGCCTGCACCATGATGTCCCTGGACAGGCAAAACGACCAAAAATCTTTGGCCAAACGAGCCAAGGTAGCCGAGCGAGTACCCCCCAAACGGTTGACATACCGGACCGCCGACACATTGTCCATCCGCAGCCTGATACACGCGTTGGCGATCCCGTTGGAGAAACTCTTCACCGCAAAAGACCCCGCTAGGAGCTCCAACGCATTGATGTGTAGGAGGGGTTCCTCCGCAGACCAGGGACCACCCCGTCGCAATGGGCACCCCAGCCCTGGAGGCTCGCATCCGATTCGATGGTCAATTCCGGCAGGGATCCGAAGATCGCTCTGCCGTTCCACGCCTCTAGGTTGGCGATCCACCAACTCAACTCCTCCCGGGCTTCCGAATCCAGAACCACCGCGTCCGCAAAGGAGGCATCGGTCCGAAGATGGGCGATCTTCAGTCGCTGGAGCACCCGGTAATGCAGTGGGGCTGGGAACACCGCCTGAATCGACGAGGCCAACAGACCGATAATGCGAGCCAGGTGGCGCAACGAGAGATGGGGAGCGAGGAGCGCATGCCTCAACTCCTTGCGGATCGCCCGTAACTTCGCCGTCGGCAGACTGAGGGACTCCGAGAGCGAATCCACCGTGAATCCTAAGAACTCCATCCTCTGGGCCGGAGTGAGGCAGGACTTCTCCCAGTTGAGGAGGAAACCGAGACCCGACATCAAGTCCGCCGTCCAGCGTAGATGTTCCAGCAATCCCGCTCTGGACTCGTGCATCAGAAGGATGTCGTCCAGGTAGATGATGAGGCGTACACCCCGAGTCCTCAACCACGACACAACCGGACGCAGCAACTTGGTGAAACACCAGGGAGCTGAAGACAGCCCGAATGGCAGACAGGTGAACCTCCAGACCTCTCCTTCCCACCTGAATCGAAGTAGGTCCCTGGAACGAGTGGCCACCGGGACCGTCAGGTAGGCATCTTTCAGGTCCAGTTTTACCATCCAGTCCCCAGGAACTAACAAGTCCCGAAGGAGATGGATCCCCTCCATTTTGAAATGACGGTAGCGAACCACCGCATTCAACGCGCGAAGGTTGATGACCGGCCTCATCTGCCCACCTTTCTTCTGCACGAGAAAGATATTGCTGATCACACCCCCCACAGCAGGGGGAGCTGGCTCTATCGCCAACTTTTGCCTGAGGGAGCGCAGTTCCGAGTCCACCAATGCGCAAACTGTGCGTGATAGGGGAACGAGCAGCGGGGAGGGAACCAGATAAGGGGACCCCGTGAGCTCTATGTGAAATCCCCTGACCGTGGCCAGTACCCATGGGTCTGAGGTGATGAGACTCCAAGCGTGGGAAAAAAGACGGAGTCTGCCCCCTACACAAGGTACCATAGAATCCCCAATCTGGGGAACACTTACGCAAGGGTCTGCGATGGCTCGGTTTGCCCCGGAAGGAGCGAGAACGCCACCGATTCCCTCTTGCAGCGAAGAATGGAGACGCGTTGCGTTGGTCTTGGAAAGGAGGACGGTGTCCACCGGAACCTCTGTTCGCTCCACGGGCCTGGAAATTTGCACGGCCGGACAGGCGGCCCCTACCACTGCTGGCCCGATGAGAGACCCGTCCCTGGAATACCCTGCGCATAGAGGCTTGGGCCTTGTCCAGCGCAGTAAAAGTGCCCACGAAACGGCTCATGTCCTTGATGAAGGACTCGCCGAAGAGGAGGCCCTGTGCGTCCTTTCCCGCCTCAGTGAGCGCCAAATTCGCCAATTTGGGGTCTATCTTAAACAAGATAGCCTTGCGCCTCTCAATCGCCACGGCCGTATTGGCGTTGCCGGTAAGGCATATGGCCCTCTGGGCCCAGCCCCGCAATTCCTCATGGTCTATCGGGGATCCCTCAATTCTAGCTGCCTCGGCCATCTCCAAGATCGTGGTCAATGGACCAAAAACATCCAAAATCTTGTCCTGGCAGCTGCGGAGCGCTGAATCCAGGCCCTTTTTTGGGTTCCAGCCAGTCTTGGCTAAAAATTGCGACATCTTGGGGTCCACCAACGGGGTGTCACAAACCTTATTGGGAACCACTGGCCGGGGACACTCGGCCCTAAGCTAATGACGTACCCAATGCTCCAAATAAGCCCCCACATGAGGGGAGGGAAGCCATTCCGCCGAACGAGGGTGATGTAACGACTCAGGGTTGAACATTGGTTCGCCCGAATCATCTAACACGACCTCAGAACAGGTAGCGTTAGAAGACGACGCCACGTTTTTGGCAGAGGAGGCCGCCGCAGCAGAGGTCGAGGGGCCCTGAACTGGGGGGGTGAGATCCTCCTCTGCGCCGTAATCAAAATCCGCAATTGCCTCCTCGTCTGAAGCTCTATCCGAGTCAGACAAATCCGGTGATTGCGCTCTAGCGCACTTCCATGTCCGCGCCCGTTCTGCCTGGCGGGAAGAGGCCCTTTTCCGTGAGCTAAGCACGGTCTCTGGGGTGGCAAGATGCGCACCAGTCGAAGTCCCCTGTGACACAGGTGGATCAATAGAGGTAGGCTGTGGTGCGCAATGGGGTCCTGTAAAGGAGCACTAGCGGGTTGGGTGGACAGAGCCTGGGCAATAGTCTGTGACAACACGGACGACATGGAGCTCATGGCTGCCATAATCGCGTCAGACACAGAGCGCTGCAGGGCCAGCGCTTGTGCATCTGCCTCGGCGGAGTTATACCCCTCAGGGGAGGAGGGTGGCCTACCGGTAGTAGGAGGGGGAGTAGGAGCAGACATGATTACAGCTGAGGCCTGAAGGAAGCTATGCTGGGGCTAATCGTAAACCCACTGGGCAAGGCCGAGGTCACCTGAGAGACGCCTGAAGAAAGAGCAGGGGAGCAGGAGCTGCCGACCGTGCTGGGAGCTGGAGACGAGTGTCCGGCAGGAAACAGGAAGCGCTGTCAGCCCGCCCCCAGTAGCCTGCGAAATGCGGCCGCCGAAACTAAGATGGCCGCCGAGATCCCGCGGCCGGCCGATTACAGAGGGCGTCCAAGATGGCCGCCGAGATCTCGCGGCCTCCCGGACCACAGACGCGCCGGGAATGGCGCCGCCGATAGCAGAGAGGGAGGACCCGCCCCCCAACCCCCGGGAAGTGCGGACGCTCCAGTAAGGTAAAGGCCGCAAAGTTAAGAAAGGGGGGGCGAGAGGAAGGCAACCGCAAACGAGCAGAACAGTGCCAAGGCAAGCACTGATAACCAACAAAGGGTGTTAAAACGGAGGCCCCCTAAGCGCGGGGATAAGCGCGGGGATAAGCGCAGAGATAACACCCACCTGCCCCAGCAAGAGGCAGAGACAAAAGCAAGGGGAGCGCTGTTAGCAAGCAGGGTTAGTCACCCTGGGGTACACAGCGCAAAAGAGACACCTAACAAAACAGTAAAACAGCAGAGAAGAAAAGGTGTACTTAGCTTGGCAGCAGCAAAGAAAGAGGAAGAGCCATAGGAGGAGCGGCCTATTATAGGGGCCATAGGGGAGGGACCTTGGTTGCTATGGTTTCCAGTATGTTAATTTTTTCTCTTTGCTGCTATTGGTGGTCAGTAAAGAAGGAGAAAGCAATATGAGCCTCCGTGTCTTGCTGTAAAACTGTGTTTGTGTGTAGACGAACTGCCAGCGAGCTTCTATTGGCTAATTAATATTTTGGGAATATCTCAGGAACTGTACGTCCCAGAGAGCTGAGACCTGGTCTAAAACCTTCCCGGACACCTGATGTACCTGTGTGCCAAATTTTGTGATTGTAAACGCGACAGTACAGATTCCTTTAGCGGACATACATACACTCACACTCAGCTTTATATATTAGATGAAATAGGCTTATGGACATTCAGGTGATTCCGTCACATAAAAACGTGATTCCGTCACAGTGCCATAACTGTCCTAATATCATGTGAAATTTTTTGGCTTTTTACAGTAATAATCCTAGTAAAGGTTGTGCTTTGCACAAAACTTTTTGCTGACCTGTATAAAATACTGACCTGTATAGCAAGAAAAATCTTAGTTATCGTGACTGAATCACATGCAGCTAGTGGTTGGCTTGTAAACATGGTGGAAAGTCTCCATCTATTATTATCAAATCTCTAATGCATGCTACAAGTGACTGCACAAGAACGCACCATCTGTACAAGCAAATCGGCCATCTTGGTTTACAATGTTGCTACATCAAGACGCCTATTTTTAAAAGTTACAAAACCGTATTTCCTTGAACTTTAGATTGTGTACATTAATATTCCACACATATTGTGTTTTTAAATACAAATTCATTTTTGTCTGATGGGGTTGACATTTCTATGGAATTGCCCAGATGGTTTGTCAGGTGACAATGTAACCGCCAATAGTCAACAATTAAGTTCACTGACAGGCAGTGCCGCTGTCAAAAAGAGGAAAAATTTCTTGAGGTCACACAACAGTGAGACAGGCGAATTTTATACAATTACTTCACGGTCACAAAAAATGTTTATTTGTCAACCAACAATGTAACTGCAGTTGACTGGCTGCTGTGACAAATGCAGCAAAGGCCCCAAATGTAGTGTCCTGCACAAAATGGGTGTTTTTTTTAAAACCAGAATATATTTGCAGTATTTAAAGCTTGTATTTGACTGTCACAAATACAGGAAAGGCCCCAAATGTAGTGTCTTGCACAAAATGAGTGTTTTATTTTTTGTTTGTTTTTTAAAACCAGAATATAACTGCAGTATCTAACGCTTGTATTTGACTGTGACAGATGTAGGGTCTTGCACAAAATGGGTGTTTTTTTTAAACCCAGAATATAATTCCAGTATTTAAGGCTTGCATTTGACTGTCACAAATGCAGCAATGGCCTTCTCTATTTTAGAGTCCAGTATTTCTTTGGCGTCCTCTAGGCGCTTCTGATGCTCTTTGACCCACTCAGATTGGGGAAGGAGTGGTTCAGCGTCCGGTACAGGGACGTCAAGGGCAAGATCTGCGGGTAGACAGCCATGTCTTCCAAACATGAGGTAGTATGGAGTGTACCCAGTGGAGCTATAAGTTGTATTGTTGTACAGGTACACTAGTTCAGGGAGGAGTAACGGCCATTCGGCCCTCTTGTGAGGCGGCACAGCCTTGAGCATGTTGATCAGTGTCTGATTCATTTTTTCACATAGTCAGTTTCCCTGAGGGTGGTATGCGGTAGTCCTCAGTTTTTTTCAGTTGTACAAGGCACAAAGTTCATAGAATAACTGAGACTCGAATGCAGATCCCTGATCAGTGAGTATTTTGTCAGGACACCCATACGGCAGAATGAAGCTCTCCCACGTGGCAACAGCTGTAGTTTTTGCAGTTAAGTCCTTTACAGGTACAGCCACAATGAACTTGGTATAGTGATCTATGATTGTCATAGCATAGACGTACCCGGATCTGCTGGGTTCCAGTTTTACGTGGTTGATTGCCACGATTTCAAGAGGGCCTTTACTCACTATTGGATGAAGGTGGGCTCGCAGATCATGTCTTTCCCCTTTTGCCACCGCACAGGTTTCAATGTCAAACATATAATAACAAGAATTGTGACACTGCGCTCAGCTAACCTCACAAACAACCCCCTATACTACTAACCACAGATTCAAGACATCGTGATATATAGTATGCCATTCAAGCCTACCTTGATCTGGGCACTGTCATCACTGTACTTCAAATCCACACGATTGTAGGCGCTGCTAGTTGAGGTTCTTTCTGCGCAGGGGGTCTTTGTCTATGGTAAGCTGTTTTTCTTGAAGTTCGCCCCGTCAGGTGGCGAAACTTCCAATATTCCTTCGCTCGTGCTCACTAATGAGCGGGTGACGTCACCACTTGGAGCTACGGATTGCCGCTAGTCCCACAATACCACCAACGTGTTTCGAACGAGTTTCGTCGCTCTTCATCAGGGAATCAATAGGGTACTGCTATGGCTTTTCTTAAATAGACATCGCTCCCCTGTATTAACTCATGCAGCGCTACTAGTTGCTCTGCTTCTCATTCAAAGCCAAACAGCTCAACTTCGGCATTTAAACCTCTGGGCATCAGTGTACCCATGTTAAATATCCACTGCGTTTCTTTTCTTGATAGATTTTTAATGTAATCCCCTCCTCTAACTTATTATTTTTGCTATTTCCAGCCCAACAAATAATGATCCCTCTATTCTTCCATTATGGTTTTCCTTGTAATGTCTAGACAAGGGGGTGTCCCTCTGATTTTTTTTATTTATGTTATATATATGCTCACTTTCTTTAGGGCTCTTTTTGTTCTCCCAATATAGATTTTTTCACATAGGCATTTTATAGCATAGATTACTCCCTGAGTGTTATATGGTCTCTAATGTTATATTCATATGTGCCTTCTGTGTTTTTGATGAAGGTTTGTTTGATGGTACCCCCCGTAGTTTTTCGACAACCCATACATTTTTTGCATGGAAAAAAACCTTTTATTGGATTTTTATAGGTTGCTACACATGTGTTTAGGGCCGCACATTTCTTTGTTGGTGCTACTATATTTCCTATATTTGCTGCTTTTTTTTATACGAAGGCTGGGATTGTTGGTATAATACCCCCTATTTTATCCTCTTTTAAAATGTCCCAGTATTTCCTCATGATTTTTCTGAGCATATAAGTCTGAGCATTATATGGGACAATTATAGGTGGTATTTTTTCATTAGTCTCCTGTACAATCTCAGTTCCTTTTTTGTGTGTTGCCTCTTTCTCACATACCTCTTCCAAATGCGCACTTTCCTGTCAATCTGTTTGATTTCATTCTTTTGCTCTCTGAGCTTATCTATATCATAACCCTTAGCTTCAAATTTATTATACAGCGTCTCTGCCTCTTTTTCATATTCCGCCACCGCCACCTACTTACAGTTTCTTCTAATACGGAGGAGTTGACTTCTGGGTATATTGTCCAGCCACTGTGGTAGGTGACAGCTTCCCCTTGTAATATAGCTATTCGAGTCTGTTGGTTTCTCGTATGTCTTTGTATAAATGTTATCCCCAACTATATAGATGATAAGGTCCAAAAAATGTATCTCTTTCCTACTGTATGTAAATGTAAAATCTAAGTAAAACTAATTTTTATTCATCTCTATTAAAAACTCACACAATGCTGTCGCCCCCCTCCCAAATAAAAATCACGTCGTCGATAAAACGACGCCAGAGGACGAGGCCTGCCCGGATCCCGGCGTGGGGGTGTATAAAATCTTGTTCCCAACATCTAGATTAGCGTATAGATTGTCACTTCTCATGCCAATCCAGTAGAAACTTTGTCTGATGGTGGCTTCCGTTTTTTGGATTCCAAATTGACCAGACCGGTTATGGTACATGTCCATCACCATCTTGGCATCTCTTCGAAGCACCACTATCTGGTGGAGGAGCTCACAGGTGACTGGATCAAGCGTTCTCCTGAGTAGGAGGTCTCTTTGTAGGAAGAGCAGTTTCCGTTCTCGCCAGAGGCGAACTAGCTCTGAGTCAGCTCTCCGCCGTCGGATTCTCTCCGGTATGCGCCCGCTGTTAAAAAAATCTAACAGCTTTCCAATGGCTCTGCACTCTGATTGTAGTTTAATCCAGAGCTCTTTCTCGACTGGAGGTGAGGGGTCACAGGTCTGTGGAAAACAAGTGATTTTAGAGGTCGGGAGCCTAGTGTGTAGGGCCTCCTGTCGGGCAAATCGGGAGTAGAATATTGGCATCTCCACATCTTCCCACTGATCATCAGTAGAAATTGGTTCTTTCTGGGCAGGTAGCCTAGACAAAGCGTCGGCATTGTCATTAGATTTCCCAGTCCAGTACTTAATGGTAAAGTTGAAGTTGGCCAGTCTAGAGGCCCATTTTTGTTCTAGAGCTCCCAGATGTGCAGTGTTCAAGTGAGCTAGCGGATTATTGTCCGTGTAGACTGTGAAAGGTGTAGCAGCTAGGTAGTCCTTAAATTTCTCAGTTACAGCCCAGACCAAGGCTAAGAACTCCAGTTTGAACGAGCTGTAGCTATGGTCATTCCGCTCTGGCTCTCGTAAAGATCTGCTGGCATAGGCGATGACTCTTTCAGTTCCAGCTTGTGTCTGAGATAGTACAGCCCCTAAACCTTTCTTACTTGCATCAGTATAGAGGCAAGATGGTAGGCTGTAGTCCGGATAACCCAGGACTGGAGGTTCTGTAAGTTTTTATTTCAACAGTTGTAAAGCAGCTTCTCTCTCTCTTAATTCCATTCCACTGGTATCTTGGAATTCTGACATCACATTCACAAGCTCCTGGATAGGTTCCGCAATCTGAGCAAAGTGCGGGATAAATCTTCAATAGTAACTAGCAAATCCGAGGGAGCTCCTGACCTCTTGGACTGTTTTGGGAGCTGTCCAGCTTTGCACTGCAGCTATCTTGTCAGGGTCCGGTCTCACGCCTTCTGCACTCACAACATGTCCCAGATATTTCACTTGGGGCTTCAGTAAGTGACACTTTGAAGGTTTCACTTTCAGTACATGTTGGGTCAAAGTCTGGAACACTTCCGCCAGGTGCTGTAAATGCTCCTTGTAGGTCTAAGAGTAGATGATCACATCATACAGGTACAACAACAGTCTCAAAATTTTTGTGTCCAAGACATCTTTCCATGGGTCTCTGAAATGTCTCAGGGGCGTTGCATAGCCCGAATGGCATGTTGTTGAACTCAAACAGACCCATTGGGGTGGCAAAAGCTGTTTTTTCTTTATCTTCTGGTGCCATGGGAACTTGCCAATAGCCACTGGTTACATCCAGCGTTGAAAAGTAAGCAGCAGATCCCAGAGCTGCCAGAGATTCTTCAATTCGTGGCTGGGGGTACGCATCCTTGTGCGTAATGTTGTTGATCTTTAAAGATGTCGCGAACGCAAATTTTCGCAAGTGTTCACGAATGGGCGAACCGCCATAGACTTCAATAGGCAGGCGAATTTTAAAACCCACAGGGACTCTTTCTAGCCACCGTAGTGATGGAAAAGTTGTTTCAAGGGGACTAACACCTGGACTGTGGCATGCCGGAGGGGGATCTATGGCAAAACTCCCATGGAAAATTGCATAGTTGACGCAGAGTTGGGTTTTAATCCATAAAGGGCATATATCACCTAACAATCCTAAATTGTTTTGAACAACGTGGTTTAAAACATCCAGTGTGTGTATACGATCAGGTATGATGTATCAATCAGGTAGTGTAAGGGTTACACCCGCTTCACAGACATTGACAGACCAAACTTGCAGTGTCCCAGGGGGTCAGTAGTGTAGCTTTAGGTATGCTGGGCTTTGTAGTGCAGGGTAACCACTAACCTGGGACTCACTGTCGTCTTCAAACGGGTCAGCACTGGAACAGGCCGGTGATTAATGTCGTGACGCCAGTGCCAATTGAACGGTGGCACACCGTTTGTTGGTAGCAAGAACAACGCAGAAGCCACGTGATAGCCAACCAAAACTGGAACTTTACTGGTATTCTGTATCGTCATGCATGGACATAATTGGAAGCGCAGTTCCATTGAAGACAGTTGGGTTGCATAAGTTACAGACAGGCCGGTTGTAGCAAGGTGGATTTCAGAGGGTTAAACACAGGAGTTACAGTACAGGCGGCTTGCACTCTATTCCTGACTGATCCTGAAAATATGGAACTGATTCTCCAAGGTCTGATGCCCTATCTCTGGCGTATCCTTGGGTATGTCCTTATTAAGTACCTCCTCTGTTGCGTTGAGTACCTCTTGCTTTATCAGGTTTGCCTCTGTTTCGCGTTGTGTCCAGGCTGGTTAAATGACGTTTCTGCTTGGACTGCTAAGACTCAGGAGGGGAACCTTCTCCTTGGATCCGGAACCCGGTTACAGGGCCTACACTACCCTCTCCTTGTCTGCAGGCGCCAGGCCTGCTTTACTCTCACAGGCCCATGGCCTGGCCTTGACTCAGACACAGTATCATCTCCTAACTCCTTCTCCCACTGTCTGCTGCTTTTCTACTACCTGACTGGGCCTTATATACACTAGGGTTCCCTAGCTCCCTCTAGTGACTTAGAGCTGGAATAACACCCCTAGCCGGCCTGCACATGCACATTTCACAGTAACAGGGAAGTACATAGCATTACATTAGCAAGATGATTTGATACCAACCTCCCCATACTTAAGGGGGAACGACAGCACACAAGTGACCCTTCTGTAGTAACGGGCATTACAGCTCCCCTCACCGCAAACAGTCCATTTGCCCAACCGCAAACTCCCCATTTGCACAAGGTTGGATACCAAGCTAGCCATGTCCCGTTGATGTCATTGAAGGTTTCTTCCTCCACCCAGCCACGTACAACACCAAGGGTCCCCGAAAGGTGAATTGAATTGATTTTTCAAACGGGGAGATGGTTAAAAAAAACGCTGTCTCCCTCCCCTTTGTTTGAATCCACGGTCACTGCGTCTGCGCCGTGCAATTTACTGTCACACCCGATATGAGTGGTATTTTCTGTAGTACTATTCTCATCAGTTTAATCCCTGTTACGTCCCATATCAGGGATTGCCTTTTGTGAAAAAAAATAAAAATTTAGGCCGGGTACCTTCGACTGCCTTCACAGTGACAGACCTAACTCTGATACACAAAACTGAATTGATTTTAGGAACCGGGAGATGGAAAAAGCAGCTTTGTCGGTCCTCTTACTCCCAAGTTGGGGTGCTGCGCGTGCACGGAGCAATCTGCTGTGACACCCTATATGAGTGGTGTCTTAACTAGTCCTATTCCTATCAGTTTAATCCCTGTTACGTCCCCTATCCGGGGACGTGTGTCGAATTGATTAACCATTGTCGAATTAACGAACCATTACGACATCCTGAAATAATTTAGTTCTGAGCTTTGTACTTGCTTTGTTTTGGAATTGATGGGGATTTTTTTTAAATTGTCAGCATTATTTCTAATAAACTATTAAGAGACTTCTAAGATTTTTTTATGTATTAAAAACCTATACAACTTAAAAAATAAAAATAAAATGTTTTTTTTTCTATGAAAAATTATCCAGCCGATCGCTTTTGGTCTGATCATAATAATGCAACGGCCTTATCATCTGCGGTGTGGCAACATTGCCAACACACTCATAGAGGTGGTCGCTTCATTGTGATACGCAAGCCCCTTCACCACAACAAGGATAACGATCACAAAGGGGAATTGACAATTGTATGTGCCTTTTTTTTTTTGTTTTGTTTTTGCATCCACAGTGCAGTACCAGAGGAACAGAAAAATTAGGCATGTACACATGGCTGAAAAACAATGGTATTGTTGCAGCCGCTGTTGTAGCAGCGGCCGGAAAAATTGGTGTTTTCCAGGCAGAAAGGTGACTAAAACATTGCGGCTTGAACCCTAGTTGGTGGTGGAGAATTCACGAAAGTCATCCGGTATGCAGACATTAAATACAGCAGCATGGGGACCATTTTGAGGCCAAGGCATGTCATCAGGCCTATTGTTAGTCAAACGTATCCCCCCACTGTCAGTCCCTTCGGGATCCATGCCTCATTCATCTTAATGAAGGTGAGGTAATCAACACTTTTTTGACCGAGGCGACTTCTCTTGTCAGTGACAATGCCTCCTGCTGCACTGAAGGTCCTTTCTGACAGGACACTTGAAGCGGGGCAGGCCAGAAGTTCTATCGCAAACTGGGATAGCTCAGGCTGCACACCCAGTAGTTAAGGGGTTCATCGCTCCTCAGAGTGTTGATATCTGTAGTGAAGGCAAGGTAGTCAGCCACCTGTCGGTCGAAGTCGTTCTCTAAGGCTGGATCCCAAAGGGCTGTGGCGATGTGTAGGACTGAAAAAGCTCTGCATGTACTCCATCAACAACACATCTGTAAAGCGTCCTGTCCTTGCCGCTGTGGTCGTGGTAGGAGGAGGATTACTTTCACCTCTTCCCCAGTTAGATTCCCGTTGTGCTGTGACATCCCCCTTATAAGCTGTGTAAAGCATATTTTTTAGTTTGGTTTTGAACTGCTGCATCCTTTCTGACTTTCTGTAATTTGGTAACATTTCCGCCACTTTCTGCTTATACCAGGGGTCTAGTAGCGTGGCCACCCAGTACAGGTCGCTCTCCTTCATCATTTTTATACGAGGGTCCCTCAACAGTCATGACAGCATGAAAGACCCCATTTGCACAAGGTTAGATGCCGAGCTACTCATTTCCCGTTCCTTGTCCTCACTGATGTCATTGACGGTCTGTTCTTCCCCCCCTGCCACGTACAACACCACGGGTCCCAGATAGGTGACAACAACGAGCACCCTGGGATGCCTGCTGTGGTTGATCTTCCTCCTCCTCAAAGCCACATTCCTCCTCTGACTCCTCTTCCTCATACTCCTTTTCCAGCGTTGCCGCATGTCTGGCAAGCGATGATGACAAGGCTGTTTCTGGTGGTGATGGTGACCACGTCTCTTCCTCTTCACGCTCATCTACAGCCTGATCCAGCACTCTTCGCAGGGCACGCTCCAGGAAGAAAACAAATGGGATGATGTCGCTGATGGTGCCTTCGGTGCGACTGACTAGGTTTGTCACCTCCTCAAAAGGACGCATGAGCGTCCAGTAACGTGGCAAAAAAATTCCCAGCTCCGCAGAGGCTGTCCTGGCACCCCGGTCATACAAATACTCGTTGACGGCTTTTTCTTGTTGGAGCAGTCGGTCGAACGTTAGGAGTGTTGAATTCCAACGTGTCGGGCTGTCGCAAATCAAGCGCCTCACTGGCATGTTGTTTCGCCGCTGAATATCGGGAAAGTGCGCCATGGCCGTGTAGGAACGCCTTAACTGGCCACACACCTTCCTGGCCTGCTTGAGGACGTCCTGTAAGCCTGGGTACTTAGACATAAAGCGTAGTACGATGAGATTCAACACATGTGCCATGCACGGCACATGTGACAACTTGCCCAAATTCAATGCTGCCAACAAATTGCTTCCATTGTCACACACCACTTTGCCGATCTCCAGTTGGTGCGGGGTCAGCCACTGATCCACCTGTGCGTTCAGGGCGGACAGGAGTGCTGGTCCGGTGTGGCTCTCTGCTTTCAGGCAAGTCAACCCCAAGACAGCGTGACACTGTCGTATCCGGGATGTGGAATAGCCCCTGTGGAGCTAGGGGGATTCAGTTGATGTGCAGCCAGACGCCGCAGCAGAAGAGGACTCGGCCGAGGAGGTTATGGAAGAGGATGGAGTAGGAAGGAGTAGAGGATGTCTGCAAGTCGTGGCAGGTGTCAACAACTCCGCTGCAGAGCCACGCATTCCATGCTTGGCAGCCGTCAGCAGGTTGACCAAATGCGCAGTGTACGTGATATACCTGCCCTGACCGTGCTTTGCAGACCAGGTATCAGTGGTCAGATGGACCCTTGCCCCAACACTGTATGCCAGAGATGCCATAACTTCCTTTTTAATAACTGAGTAGAGGTTTGGGATTGCCTTTTTGGAAAAAGAAAATTCTGTCAAGCCAGCTGTCAGACGCCGGGCAAGGGGGTGACTCTGTGACATTGGCTTCTTACGCTTAAACATTTCCTTGACAGAAACCTGACTGTGGGCAGATGAGATGGAACTGCTGAAGGTGAGAGGCGGGTGGCAGGTGGTTGAGAGGGGGCAAGGAGGACAGCAGTGGTTGACGTGGCTGAAGATGCTGGACCAGGAGGAGGATGGTGGCTTTGAGTTTGTGTGCTGCTTGTACTCATGTGTTGATCCCATTGGCGTTTGTGATGTGAGATCATGTGCCTTCGCAAAGCAGTTGTACCTAGGTGGGTGTTGGACTTCCCACGACTCAGTTTCTTTTGGCACCGGTTGCAAATGGCATTGCTGTTATCAGAGGCAGACACACAAAAAAAATGCCACACTGCTGAGCTTTGCAATGACGGCATTCTGGTGGTGGCAACAGCATGCGTTGATAGGCGTGCTGTCTGGCTGACCACGGGTGCCGATACATGCTGTCCGACTGTGCCACTAGCTCCTTGCGACGACCTCCCCCTGCTTCCAACTCGTCTCCTCCTGCTTCCAACTCGTCTCCTCCTTCTCTCTGTCTCCCCTTCTTCTTCTTCTCTTCGAGCAGGCACCCACGTGGCATCCACGGACACATTGTCATCATCAACCACTTCACTTGTATCTGACACCTCAGTAAAGGAAGCAGCAGCAGGTACAACATCATCATCACACTGTACGTCCATGTGTGTAATGCTGCCTGACTGAGACATATCCCTGTTATCTACATCCTCTTGCAATAATGGTTGCGCATCACTAATTTCATCCAACGGATGTGTAAATAACTCCTCTGACGGATCAAGTGAAGTGGCTGTGGTGGTAGTGAAGGTGGTGGCGGCGGGCGGGAGAGTGCTAACTTGAGAGCAGGTGACCAAAGCTGAGCTGGAGGAGGATGGTGCGTCAGTGTTCTTAGCGGAAGCTGTTGAAGATTGGGTGTCCTGTGTAAGCCAGTCAACTATGTTCTCAAAATTTTTCGGGTTCAGGGTACGTGGCCTCTGAACACGGCATTATTCCAGGGCCAGTGGAAATCACAGCACCACGACGGCCCCTGCGGGGTGGCATGCCTCTGCCTTTCATTTATTTTTATTTTTATAAGTGGTAGGTACTATGCGTGCAAGGTACTGTGCCACCCTATATAAGTGGTGGGCAGTGGGCACAGTACAGTCTGTGTGGGCCTGACACAGTGGCTTGCAACTGCGATTATATCACAGAGAAATAATAAATTAAATTTTTTTATCTGCAAGGTATTGTCTGTGACACCCTGTACGAATGGTGTGCACACAGTACAGTCTGTGGGCCAGACAGTCACTCACTGGCTTGCAACTGCGATTATATCAGAGAAAAAATGAATTAAATTTTTTTTTATCTGCAAGGTATTGTGATTTGTGAGTGACACCCTGTAACGGTATGAGTGGTGGCCTAGCCAGTGGCCACAGTACAGTCTGTGGGCCAGACACTCACTGGCTTGCAACTGCGATTATTTCACAGAGAAATAATACATTGAATTTTTTTTATCTGCAAGGTATTGGGATTTGTGAGTGACACCCTGTAACGGTATGAGTGGTGGCCTAGCCAGTGGCCACAGTACAGTATGTGGGCCAGACACTCACTGGCTTGCAACTGCGATTATATAACAGAGAAATAATAAATTGTCTGTGACACTGTTGAATATGGGACTGGCTGCTCATCACTAGGCTTAAATTCGCAAATTCTTTTGGATTCTATCCTGGACATATTGGCAATGTGGTTGCCACCTCTCCAGGGTCTTTTCACTCTTTCAATAGCCGCAAAAGTAAGGATAGAGGGATGACTATTATGATAATCTTTGAAATGTTTATAAACGGAATGTGTTTCAAAACCTCTTTTAATATTGGCTATGTGTTCTGCTATTCTTTTTTTAAAGGGTCGTTTGGTTCGTACCACATATTGCTTGTGGCATGGGCATTGTAGTACATGAATTACATTTGTGGAGTCAGAAGTGAGGCTGTCCTTTATTTCAAAATGAAACAAATTCTGTGTTGACCTTATCTCTACTGTTTTCTTTGGAAAGGTGGTGGTCTTACAGTTATTACATCTGCCACATCTGTAGACGCCTTGAAGTATTAACCAATAAGATTAATTTGTTTTTAATTTTTGCTTAATTGTTGGTGCCACGTGCAAACCAAAATTTTGAGCTTTTGTATATATGACTTGTGGAGTGTTACTTAATGTGGGTACAATGGTTTTGTCTCTGAGGAGGTGGTGCCAATTATCTCTACCTTCTTATATTAAATGGTAGAATAATTTAAAAATTATCCTTCTGATTAGATTGACTCTCTTTGGGTATAAAAACAATCTCTCCTATCCATGGCCCTGACTTTATCTAAGGAGGCCTCTAATGATTGAATAGGGTAGTCTTTTACCATAAAGTCTTGTTTAATTAATTGCATCCTGTATAAATTGATCATTATGGGTACAATTGCACTTGATCCTTCTGAATTGACCGGTGGAAATATTTAAAAGCTATCTGGGAAGAATATAATATAAAACATGACTTTTCATGACTAGTTTGTAATATATTGTACATATCAGATTACATTGGCCTACATTAATGTTCAAATCTAAAAATTCCACCTGTGTTCTACTGATATTTGTAGTGAAGCAAAGATTTCTGTCATTGATATTAATAATCTTCTGTATCTTGCCAAATAAATATAACATCATCAATATATCTTCTCCATAGTACCAGACTTGTCCCCAGTTTACGGCGGATGATGTCCTGCACCCCATTGAGCCATGAAAAGGTTGGCGTAACTGGGGGCAAATCTGGTACCCATGGCAGTACCATTTTCTTGTAAATAAAATTGTGAATCAAATATAAAATAGTTGTGAGTTAGTATATATTGGATGCCCTCCTATATAAAACAAATTTGATCATTATGTGGTGTATTATTGGAAACAAGTTGCTTTTTTAGGACGTCCTCTCCTTGAATATGTTCGATGACTTGTGTATAAAGAATTGACATCCATAGTGCCTATGATCCAAATATCTTGAAATGTAAATTTTTCCAATGTAGATATATTATTGGTTATGTCTTTTATGTATGATGGGATATCTTTTACTATGGGTTGTAATAATTTATCAATGTACTGTGATAGGTTGAAAGATATGGAACCAATACCAGATATTACTCGTCTTCTGGGTGGGTTATTTTTTATGAATTTTAATTTAATAAATGACCTAATCTCATAATTCCATCCAGTAGCCATAGTCATTACCATGTTGCCTTTTTAAATTGCATTACATAATGGGCAATTTCCACACTTCAAAGTACCATGCGGTATTTTGGAGACCCATGTTTCATTAATGGGAGTAATAAAGACACTGTGCACCAGCTCATCCTTGAGATTGCAACCCTGATGATAGGTGATTGATGGATAGTCAGCGATCAAATGTCCGACATTAAGATCCGACTTAAGGATACCCCAATGGTCCTTCGGAATTTTACGCACTTATTTATGTGCCAAAATCATATGTACTAATGATATGCATCTTGGTATCTGTCGCCTCACGTTTTTTTTTTTTTTTTGGGTGTATGAGATTGTCCCTGTCACATGCTGATAAGCTTTCCTCAGAGTGGATTGCGGGTATCCTCTCTGCAAAAATCGCCTTTGAAGGTCATTTGTTGCCCGTTTAAAATGAGTCCATTCTGAGCAGTTACGCCTGACCCTTTAGATATTGACCTTCTCGAATCGCGTTTAAGCGCATTTGGATGTCCGCTATTCCATCTCAGCAGAGTGTTTGTTGCTGTAGGTTTGCGAAACATTCTTGTTATTAGGATAAACTGTAACAACTCGGTCATAAAGTTATTATGTATAGATAAGTGTGACCCCCCTCTCTATTAAAAAAGCTCTGAAATCTTCACATCCCCTGTTGTGTGGAATCGAGCTGTAGAGGGCTTCCACGTGAAGACTGGCTAGAAGTGTGTCCTTCCCACAGTTAACGTCATTAAGGCACTTTAAGAGACCTCCTACCTATCTCCTGTATATATGCAAACTAATTCCTAGTCGCCAGAAAAAGAGAAGGACTTAAAATCACATGTTGGCAAAGGGAAAAAGGTGCAGACACGATGGCCTAGCAGCAAAGAACGAAAAGATGATTATTGTTCTTACCTCAGGGTGACGGTGAGCCGCTCCTCGGGAGACATGCATTGCCTCATGTTGGTGTCCTGGACTGAGTGGCGAGGACTTAGGTCAGCCAGCAGACTGTCAATAATCGTCACTGACATGCGACATAAGGCCATGGAACTTTGCTATCGCAGATCTCAATAAATGGTGTGTAAGTGGTATTTCTTAGACTATTGGGAGACAAGAGGGTGAACCTAGTACTTCCGGCTAGGTCGCGCGGTGCCACAGCATTAAATTCCGACTCTATGTAAGTGCCGAAAGAGGGCCACGCTTGTGTAAAAATTGTCCACGTATAAGTGGTACCCCTTGTGGAGTAAGGGTCACACCAAGTCCCAGACAATCTTGCCACTGCTCCCTAGGTAGTCAGGGTATCCGACCGGCTCTAGTTTTGAGTATTTTCCCTCATAGACCGTAAAACGATATGCATAGCCTGTGGCCCTTTCACAGAGCTTATACAGTTTGACCCCATACCGGGCGCACTTGCTGGTGATGTACTGTTTGATGCCAAGGCGCCTGGTAAAATGTACAAGGGACTCATCTAGCAGATGTTCTGATTGGGGGTATACACATCTGCAAACCTGGATGACAAATGGTCTATGAGGGGCCGAATTTTGTGGAGCCGGTCATAAGCAGGGTGGCCTCTTGGATGACAGGTTTTATTGTCAGTGAAATGCATAAAGCGCATGATGACCTCAAAACGTGCCCTGGACACAGCAGCAGACCAATAGGACCGCAATACATTTTTTTTTATTTAGACCCATGCTGAGGATAAGGCCCAATAATATTTTAAATTCGGAAATTGTGACTGGTTTCCACCGGAAAGGCTGGGCATAGAAGCTTTCCGGGTTGGCGGTTATATACTGTGTGGCGTAGCGGTTGGTTTCTGCCACAACTAAATCATAGAGATTCGTGGTGAAGAACAGCTCAAAAAACTCTGATCCTAAATAAGCTGTCTCCACGCGAACTCTAGAAAGGGGGCAATACGGGCGCGGCGGAAGCAGGGGATTGCCAATTTGGGTTTGCCAGCACCTCTGGGAGACTAAGGGCTCTAGGGGCCTGTGAACGTGGTGGCTGCGACGGGGGAGTTACTGCACGTGCCACTGTACCAGCTTCAACTGCCCATGCTGGCAGCTTTCCAGCACCGGAACCAATTTCCCTAGTATCCCTACTCCGACCGTGGCTGACTGCACGGCCCGGTCCACTCATGCTTATTTCTATTCAGCAAATTGGAAAAAAAAAATATATATATAAATAAAAAGTGATAAGGTGAAAACTTTATTGGGGTGGGTACGATAGGAGAAAAATAAACAGATATGTGTAAAAAAAATAATAAAATATATATATATGTAGATCTAAATAAAATTACACTAGTGAACAAATTAGTCATAGCTGAGTTCTATTCCCAGTGTCCCTCCTGATAAATGATATATTAATCCAAGCTGTTGGAATATCAGAGAATTCACACAGGAGAGAAGCTGTTATCAGTCACAATTTCTAAACTTGACCTGTGAACTTAGGATGGGGGCAGATACCTGGGTTTCGGTGAGCCCCTCTGGCTTAGCTCTGCTTTGAATCTTGTCTATAAGAGATATTTAAATGTTTGTTTTCTCATTGCTATTTAGACAAAACAGGTTTGCATATGTTGGTGCACATGGACTGCCCATAGCCGTGCCTGTGGATTAGTATGGGAAGTATTTGAGATAAATTGTGATTTTGTCATGCATTTCTATTTTTTTTTATTACTCAACTTTTTGTCGCCTCTTTGTATAGTATAACCTCCATCAAATACTGATACTAGAGAAGGTTGTAATAGCAGTTCCCATTAGTGTGAGAGATAAGTTAACAGAAATTTGTTTGGAGTAGATTCAATTTGGTCTAAAAATGCTCTGAATTTCCTGAGAATTAGTGTTGTAGTAGTAGTAGTAGTAGTAATATTCTTTTAGGCTCTTTTAAGACTTATTTTGTATGTTTAAGAGTAAACATGTGGTTCACATGGGTAGTGCTGGTGGCTGTTCGTATTATTAGTAAGGCTGGTTTTCTTTTATTATGTCTTAGTCGCTATGTTATAAAATAATCTCTGGAATATTTTGCTGTTTCCAAATGTCCAGCAGATAATGTATCATTATATTGGAGGCTAAATAGCCGTTACATCATCCGTCTCTGTAGCACGATATAGAAATCCAGTTTATAAGGAATGATGCCAGATGCGTGTGGTTTTTTTATGCTGCGCTGACGGACAAATAGCGTGGCGTTCCCCGTGATCGGGAGCTGCTGCCCTGCTCGTTCTCCGATTTGTATGTAGATACCAAATGTTCTGATATTTCTTTTTGTTTCGTCGAGCTGGAGGAATATTTGACCATGTGATTTTCTTAAATTGATTTAGAAGGGATGTTAGTACATATAATTCTTTACACTGCTAGGAAACCATACACGTTTCAGAGCTTAGTGCTCCTTCCTCAGTCGCCTGCAGTGTATAGTTCAATGTTCCTTTTAAAGTAGTGTTCAATTATCTGGGGGAGGTTTCCCCCAAAAAAGGTTACAACAAAAATGTGGACTGGATTCTTCCACTTTCTATATACCTGCTAGAAAACTTTGTGCATACTATATAAGATTTATACTTCAGAGTGAAGTCAATAGCCGCTGCTACACATTTCATTATGAATTGTATATGGAGATACATCACATATATATACATAAAGAAAACAAAATGAGAATAAAATAACGCACATTCGTTAGTAGTGCGTTATGTGAGTATTTTTATATCCATATCCATTATTATAAATGTCAAAATATTTCATAAATCTCTAAATTGTTTGCATTATATGTAATTGTAATAACTGTAGCTCGTCTTCCTTACCTATACATCAGCAAACGTAAATAAATACATTGTGTGATCCAGAGAATAGGGATTATTGAAAATATAAAAATATTTTTCTAGAAATACTCTCATTAATAGTGTGTCCCCAAAGTAATGTTCCTGTGCTTTTGATGTTTTTAACGACTTACCACAAAAATACTGTGTTATTTATTAATATTTTTTCCTTTGTTGTACAGTATTGGGAAATATTTTATTTTATTCTTGTCAATGTTATTCCTTTATGTATACTGTTCTTTGTGCTTTTGTGGATAGCGATTGAAGAAAAAAGGAGGTGGGGCCTATCTAGGAGGAGAGATCAAGGTGCTGGTAATCAGCCGGGCCTCGATGTACCATCCCAAAATCTGAATATAATCGAAAATTTCCATTAATGCATTTAGTTCGGCTGGAATTAAGGTCTTAAATTCGAAAATTATTTTGGATTCTATCCTGGACATATTGGCAATGTGGTTGCCACCTCTGCAGGGTCTTTTCACTCTTTCAATAGCCGCAAAAGTAAGGATTGAGGGATGACTATTATGATAATCTTTGAAATGTTTAGAAACGGAATGTGTTTCAAAGCCTCTTTTAATATTGGCTATGTGTTCTGCTGTTCTTTTTTTAACCCCTTAAGGACCAGGCCATTTTTTGCAAATCTGACCAGTGTCACTTTAAGTGCTCATAACTTTAAAATGCTTTCACTTATCCAGGCCGTTCTGAGATTGTTTTTTTCATCACATATTGTACTTCATGACACTGGTCATTTGCACAAACAAATACCAAATTTAACAAAAATTAGGAAAAATTAGCAAATTTCTAAGTTTCAGTTTCTCTACTTCTGTAATACATAGTAATACCCCCAATAATTTTTCATTTTAACCAATTTTTTCCACTAACAAAGCAAGGGTTAACGGCCAAACAAGACAATCTTTATTGCCCTGACTCTGCCGTTTACAGAAACACCCAATATGTGGTCGTAAACTACTGTACGGCCACACAGCGGGGCATAGAGTGAAAGGTGCACTGTTTGGTTTTTGGAAGGCTGATTTTTATGGACTGGTTTATTTACACCATGTCCCATTTGAAGCCCCCCTGATGCACCCCTAGAGTAGAAACTCCATAAAAGTGACCCCATCTAAGAAACTACACCCCTCAAGGTATTCAAAACTGATTTTACATACGTCGTTAACCCTTTAGTAGTTGCACAAGTTATTGGCAAATGAAGATGAAATTAGAAAATTTCATATTTTTTGCCTTATTTTCCATTTTAACCCATTTTTTCCACTAACAAAGCAAGGGTTAACAGCCAAACAAGACTGTATCTTTATTGCCCTGACTCTGCTGTTTACAGAAACACCCAATATGTGGTCGTACACTACTGTACGGCCACACAGCGGGGCGTAGAGTGAAAGGTGCACCGTTTGGTTTTTGGAAGGCTGATTTTTATGGACCGGTTTGTTTACACCGTGTCCTGTTTCAACCCCCCTGATGCACCCCTGGAGTAGAAACTCCCTAAAAGTGACCCCATTTTGGAAACGACTGGATAAGGTGGCATTTTTTGGGGGACTGTTTTTAGGGTAAATATGATTTTTGGTTGCTCTATATTTCATTTTTGTGAGGCAAGGTTCCCAAAAATTGAAATTCTGAAATTTCATCTCCTTTTGCCATTAACTGTTGAGGAACACCTAAAGGGTTAATAAAGTTTGTATAATCAGTTTTGAATACCTTGAGGGGTGTAGTTTCTTAGATGGGGTCACTTTTAGGGAGCTTTTACTCTAGGGGGGCATCAGGGGGGCTTCAAAAGGGACGTGGTGTCAATAAAAAAGACTCAAAATCGGCCTTCCAGAAACCATGTCGGTCCTTTCCTTTTGCGGCCTCCCTTTTACTGATACAGCAGTTTACGACCACAAGTGTGGCGTTTCTGTAAACTGCAGTATCAGGGTAATAAATTTTAACTTTTGTTTGGTTGTTAACCCTTGTTTTGTTACCGGAAAAAACGGATTGAAATGGAAAAGTGCCAAAAATAGCGGGGGTTAGGTCATGGGATATTTTTATAGAGGAGATTCTTACGGACGCGGCAATACCTAATAAGTCTACTTTTATTTTTTTTTACAATTATTTAGGTTTTAGACTATATTATCCTTTTTGGGGGATCTCTAAAGTCTAAGAGTCATTTTTTTTTTTAAATCCGATTATCTTATGTTGGGGCTCATTTTTTGCGGGATGAGACAACGGTTTTATTGGCACTATTTTGGGGGCTATATGACTTTTTGATCGCTTGCTATTGAACTTTTTATTATGTAAGGTGACAAAAAAAAAACTTTTTTTGCACCTTTTATTTTTTTCTGGACCGTGTTAATCTGGGGGGTTAGGTAATGGGATATTTTTATAGAGGAGATTATTACCGACGCGGCGATACCTAATATGTCTACTTTTAATAAATTATTTTAGTTTTTTTGGGTGTCAAGTCTGAGAACCAGTTTTTTTTTATCCGATGTCAGTGCTAAATTGGGATATAAATTTAGTACTCCATGGAAGTGTGTACTCCAGCCTGCTCTTTCCCGGTCCGAAAAGATCAGGGCCTTGAGGACTGCCTCATAGAACTGGAGGAATGTCCCTGTGCTGCCAGCGCTTCGGGATAGTACAAAAGAGTTGTACATGGCAACCTGTACCATGCCTGGGTTTTGCGCATGGCGTTATATGGCTTGAGGACTTGATCCGGGAGATCAACTCCTCCCATATACTGATTGTAGTCGACGATACAATCGGGCTTAAGGACCGTTGCCACGGTACCTCGCACAGGGACAGGGGTGATGCCGTTACCATGAATTGTGGACAGCATAAGGACATCCCTTATGTCCTTATACCTTACCAGCAACAGGTTCCAGTGGTAAGGGCACGGGTCTCACCCCTGGGGATAGGTACACCAGGTACCTGGAGGGGGTGGGCAGGGAGGCCGCGCTGATTTTTCTGCACGGTCCCACAAGCGGACGTGGATCTGGCGGCAAGGGACTGGAACAAGGGCATACTGGTATAAAAGTTATCCACGTAAAGGTGGTAACCCTTATCCAGCAGTGGGTACATAAGGTCCCACACAAGTTTCCTGGTAACACCCAGAGTGGGGGGACATTCTGGGGGTTGAATCCGGGAATTGAATCCGGGAATCTCGCCCCTCGTATACACAAAATTTGTAAGTGTACTCTTACAAATTTTGTATAGCTTCACGCCATGCCTCGTCCGCTTGGAGGGCACATAATGGCGGAAAATGAGTCTCCCCTTGAACGCAATGAGAGACTCATCAACCACGACCTCCCTTCCAGGTACATAGGCCTCCATGAATTTGGCCCCAAAGTGATCGATGACCGTCCGTATCTTATACAGACTGTCATTGGCAGGATAACTCTGGGGTGGGGGGGGCACACATGCTGCATTATCGGAATAATGCAGACATTTCCGGATGGCCTCAAACCGGGAGCGTGTCATGGCCGTACTGTAAAGTAGGGTCTGGTATCGGACGTCCCCACTCCAGTACAGCCTGGCACTGGGTTTCTTGACCAGACCCATATGTAGCACGAGGCCCCAAAATGTCCTCATTTCGGCTGCACTGACCGGCGTCCAGCCACCGGGCCTGGCCAAAAGGGAGCCCGGGTGTTGAGCAACGAACTGTTGGGCGTACAGATTCGTCTGCTCCACCATCAGATTTACCAGTGGGTCACTGAAAAAATGACAAAAAAAAAGTCATTCAGTGTAGCCCACTGTGGAATTCTGGATTCCTGATTGGCCCACAAAATCAGGAATCACGGGCTCGTATCGCTCTGGGCTACACCAGACTAGTTCACCGGCAGGGTGCTCCGGTGGATTTAACTGGTGGGCCGGGAAACCAGTACGAGCCCCAGAGCTGCTCGTACTAGTACAGGGTCCCTAACATGGCGGTCCCCTTGCTCCGCCTGGCGGCGTCTCCGCCGCCTTGGGGCTCATCATCATCGCTAGATGATGAGGAGGACGCAGATGACAACAGGAATGTGGGGTCATCCTCGTCCTCACTGGGACTCTCGGAGTCCACCTGTGTTCTACTGATACTTGTATTGAAGTGAATATTTCTGTCATTGATATTAATAATCTTCTGTATCTTGCGAAATAAATATAACATCTTCTATATATCTTTTCCTTAGTATTAGACTTGTCTCGTGTTTAGGGCGGATGATGTCCTCCTCCCATTGAGCCATGAAAAGGTTGGCGTAACTTGGGGCAAATCTGGTACCCATGGCAGTTCCCTTTTCTTGTAAATAAAATTGTGAATGAAATATAAAATAGTTGTAATTATATATTGGATACCCTCCTATATAAAACAAATTTGATCATTATGTGGTGTATTATTAGAAACAAGTTTTTTTTCTAATGCGTCTATTCCTTGATTATGTTCGATGACTGTGTATAAAGAATTGACATCCATAGTACCTATGATCCAAATATCTTGAAATGTAAATGTTTCCAATGTAGATATATTATCGGTTGTGTCTTTTATGTATGATGGGATATATTTCACTATGGGTTGTAATAATTTATCAATGTATTGTGATAAGTTGGAAGATATGGAACCAATACCAGATATTATTGGTCTTCTGGGTGACTTAAACTCATAATTCCATCCAGTAGCGATACTCATTACCATGTTGTCTTTTTTTTTTATTGCGTTACATGCTATGCAATTTCCACACTTAAAAGTACCATGCGTTTTTTTTGTGACAGATGTTTCATTAATGGGAGTATTAAAGTCACTTTGCACCAGCTCATCCTTAAGATTGCAACCCCGATTAAGCTGATTAATGGTCAGTGATCAAATGTCCTTCAGAATCTTACACACTCCTTTATGTGCCAAATCATATGTACTAATGATATGCATCTTGGTATCACTTTTTTTTTGGGTGTAGGAGATTGTGCAATGAGCTGGACACCGGTACAGTGGGTCAGTATATATGGGTAATAGTTCGTGACACCAATTGCAGCTTGCGCAGGTACTGTAGCAGGGCCCTTTAAGATGTTATAACTCACACACCAGGTGAGGAATGCCAGAGGGGGATAATGTCTCTATAACAGTAGGTATTGTGTCTACGGTGTCTCCTGCCTTGGTACGGCTGGACTCCTGAATCCTGGCTCACTTGCAATAAAAGTAAGTGTGGTTAGCAGGAGTAATTGAGGAATAATTGAGATCCAAACAGGTAATAGGATCCAACTTGTCTTTTACTTAATGATTGGCAGCTTTGATCCATATAAGGTACAGCAATAGTCTTGGGTCCCAGCAGGTATTGGCAATATGTGGCAGGAATCTATATGTATTCTGCTTCTGATCATATGCCTAGGAGATCTGGCAGGTATCTATCTTCTGCTCTGTCTGTAGTCTGCTTATAATAGGCGGTACTTTTTTCTCTCGGTTTTTCAGATCTGTACTCACAGGACTGCTCGCAGGGTATGATGGTGTCTTCCTGGAGATCTATAGTTCTGTGGATGACTGCTTCCTTTGTCCACAGCTGAGATAGGGGACTCAGACTGGAAAGATGGATCTTTACCTCAGCCGAGGCTGGATCCAGGGTTGGGATCCCTGTTTCTAGAAGCTCCTACTAACACAACCTACCCGAGCAGGGGTGGCTGGTACACTGACTACAACTTTCCTTCCTCCCTCTGAGGTAGGATGTGGGAACATTCCACTCCTCCTCAGAAAGGGGGGAGCTAACCTGGAATGGACTATTCCAGGCTAGAGATACTAACTGACCTGCTACTTAATGTTGCCACCTGCTGGTGTACATTTAAATGACAGCTAATACATAATACAGGCTAAAAAATACATATATTGGTAATGCACAGTTGGATAACACAAGATGAAAATACACATATACACCTAACATTATGAAGCAGGGTGACAGAAGTTTAGTGACATACTTCAGGATGTTACAATTGTCCCTGTCACCTGTTGCTACATGATAAGTTTTTCTTAGTGGATTGCGGGTATCCTCTCTGCAAAAAATGTCTTTGAAGGTCATTAGCTGCCAGTTTAAAATAAATCCATTCTGAGCAGTTTCTACTTGCCCTTAGATATTGACCCTCTGGAATCCCGTTTGAGCGCATTCGAATGTCCGCTATTCCATCTCAGCAGTGTTTGTTGCTGTAGGTTTGCAAAACATGATGGCCTAGCAGTAGAGTTGAGCGGACACCTGGATGTTCGGTTTGGCCGAACTTCAGAAAAATGTTCGAGTTGAACCCGAACCCTTTTGAAGTCAATGGGGACCTGAACTTTTGAGCACTTGTACTCGCGCATCTTACGATCACGCTTCAGTGATGGAATTAAGGACGGTACGTTGTCCTTCTAACGGGGATCCAGTAGCGTGGCCACCCAGTAATCAGCACAAGTTAGAATGAGGACAACTCGGTGGTCGTTGCGGAAACACTGCAGCATGTAATCGCTCATGTGTGCCAGGCTGCCCAGAGGCAACGAAAAGCTGCCCTCTGTGGGAGGTGTATCGTCTGTGTCCTCTGTATCCCCCCATCCACGCACCAGTGATGGCCATGAGCTGGTTTGGGTGCCACCCTGCTGTGGACATGGTTCCTCGTCATCCTCCAGCACTGTGCCCTGGCTGGACAATTGTGTACCTTGGGTTTGTGGGTGCAGGAACCCACCCTCGGAGCCACTTGGGAATGACTTTCTGGATACCCTACGAAATGATCCTCCTCCTGTGCCACACCCTCTTCCTGTGCCACACCCTCTTCCTGTGCCACACCCTCTTCCTGTGCCACACCCTCTTCCTGTGCCACACCCTCCTCCTGTGCCACATCCTCTTCCTCCTCCTGTGCCACATTCTTTTCCATCATCGCCAGCAGCGTTTTTTCAAGGAGGCATAGAAGTAGGATAGTTACGCTGAGAACGGCGTTATTGGCACTAGTCATGTTGGTGGAGTACTCGTAACAGCGCAACAAAAAACACAGGTCTCGCATGGAGGCCCAGGCATTGGTGGTGAAGTGGTGCTGTTTCGCCGAGCGACTCACCCGTGCGTGCTGCTGCTCGCACAGTCTGGCCAGCATGTGCAAGGTGGAGTTCCACTTTGTGGGCACGTCGCATGTGAGCAGGAAGGCCGAAGTAACGCTGCAGTGCTGACAGGCGAGCAGCAGCAGGGTGAGATCGCAGAAAGTGCGCACAGGTGGCCCGCACTTTATTCAGCAGCTCTGGCATATCAGGGTAAGTTTTAAGGAATCTCTGCAGCGCCAGACAAGGCATGTGCGTCAAACTGGCTAGTACTAGATTTCGCCCATTATCGCACACCACCAGGCCGGGCTTAATGCTCACAGGCACCAACCACTCATTGGTCTGTTGTTCAAGGCCCGTCTGCAGCTCCTGCGCAGTATGGGATTTGTCCCCCAAACAGATACGTTTTAAAACTGCCTGCTGTCATTTACCCCTGGCTGTGCTGAAGTTGGTGGTGAAGGTGTTGCGCTGACTGGATGAGGAGGAAGCAACAGGAGGCAAACTGAAGCGCAGTGCAATCCTCGGTGGTGGAAGGACATGAGCCAAACTGCTATCCGCCTCAGGCCCAGCCGCCACTGCATTTACCCAGTGTGCTGTTATGGAGATATAACGTCCCTGACCGTGCTTACTGGTCCACGTATCCGTTGTGAGGTGCACCTTGCCACAGATGACGTTGCGCAGTGCACACCTAATTTTGGCCCCTACTTGGTTGTGCAGGGAAGGCCTGGAAAAGTAGTGACGGCTGGGCACGACGTACTATGGGACAGCCACCGCCACAAGGCCTTTAAAACTTTCCGTCTCCACCAGAGACTGCAGCAGAAGAGGAAGCAGGAGCCAGAGACCTTTCTTGGTTTTTGAGGTGTCTACTCCATTACAGCTCGTGCTTTGCACTTACATGCCTGGTCATGCAGGTTGTGCTCAGGTTGCGAACATTTATGCCTTGCTTTAGACTCTGATTGCACAGCGTGCAAACCACTCATGTCTTGTCGTCAGCACATTGTCTGAAGAACTGCCACGCCAGGGAAACTCCTTGGAGCTGGCTTTGGTGTGCTCGGTCCCTTGCTGCGGTGGGCAGTAGCAGGCGTACTGTCTAGAGGACGGCCGCTCCGCTTTTGCACCCTGTTTCCTGTTCTGCTGTGCTGGTGGCTCTGTGCGACCACCGCCTCTTCCTCCAAACTACATAGGTCACTCACATGACCTTGATTCCATGTGGGGTCGAGGACCTCATCATCTTCCACCCAGTCTTCACCCTTGACCTCCTTGTCGGTCTGCACACTTTCGAAAGCCCCATCAGTTTGCACCTGTGTTTTGTCATCATCCGAGACGTGCTGCGATGGTTCTCTCATGTACTCGTCTTGAGTTGGACATCGGTGCACTCAATCTCTTCCACTTCTGGGGCAGGGCTAGCTGGATGGCCCTGGGAAACCTTGCTAACAGTCATCAAAAAGCAGAAGAGACTGCTGCATGGCTTGGGGCTCAGATTGCTTGGCTGATTTGCAAGGGGGTGAGGTGAAAGACTGATGGACATCGGCTGCAGGAGACTGGGTGGGAGACAATGTGAAGGAACTGGAACCAATCTACTATCGCCTGTACTTGTTCAGGCCTCCCCATTCGTAGAGCCGCATTAGGCCCGACTTAAATACTGCTGCAGGTTCTGTCTACTTGCACCCGAGGAAGGGGTTTCACTTGTGCGTGTAGATGGCACAGATCGACCACTTCCTCTTCCTGCTACAGGAGCTCCACCAGCAGCACCACAACCTGGGCCACATCTCTTATTTGACGCTCTCCTCATATTTTTCGAATTTTGGATCTTGCCCTAAATGGGTGTTTAATAGTAGAATAAAACGACAGTATGTACAGGGTGTATCTCACAACCTCTGAACCAGACTAGGCCTCAATTTAATTTGTTTGCCCAAAATGCCTGTATTTCAAATACCTGAACAGAAGCCCTGTATTTAAAGGGTGTGTCTCACACGCCGTGACACACACTAGGCTGCAATTAAAGATTTGTGCACAAAATGGCTGTATTTCAAACAACTGAATAGAACACCTGTATATAAAGAGTGTATCTCACATGCCCTGAACCAGACTAGGCCTCAATTAAATTTGTTTGCATAAAATGGCTGTATTTCAAATACCTGAATAAAACCCCTGTATTTAAATGGAATTCCAAACGTCTTGATGCTGCCAGGCCTGAAAAATTGTGTATTTTGCCCAAAAAAGGGTGTTTTACTAATGGAAAAATATAAGCCCTGTATATACAGGGTGTATCTCACACGGCCTGACCCACACTAGGCTGCAATTAAAGATTTGTGCACAAAATGACGGTATTTCAAATATCTGAATATAACCCCTGTATTTAAAGGGTGTATCTCACAATGCCATCTGCAGCAAAAGCTGCCAACTAAACTTTTTTTGCCCAAACGGGTGTTAGTTTAATAACGGAATATGAAAGCAGTATATAACTCTGGAATTTAAAACATCTTGATGCTGCAAGGCCTAAAAAATTGTGTATTTAGCAGAAAAAGGGTGTTTTATTAATAAAAGAATCAAACCCCTGTATCTAAAGGGTGTATCTCACACGCCCTGAACCAGATTAGGCCTTCTTTGAATTTTATTTCGCCCAAATGGCTGTATTTCAAATACCTGAATAGAACCCCTGTATTTAAAGGGATCTGCAGCAAAGGCTGCCAAATAAATAGTCTAATAACTGAATATGACAGCAGTATATAACCCTCGAATTTCAAACGTCTTGATGCTGCAAGGCTTAACAAATTCTGTATTTTGCCCAAAAAAGGGTGTTTTATCAATAGAAGAATATAATCCCTGTATGTACAGGGTGTATCCCACACTAGGCCGCTATTAAAGAATTGTGCCCCGAGGTTTCCCACATAATGAGCAGTTTTGAAACTAATATTTCTTTATATTGGGCATAAACCTCAAACGGAATGCTGTCTATTCCTGGGGCCTTGTTCTTTGTTATCCTAGATAGCATATCGTTCACTTCTACAGGGGTTAAGGGGACTTCCATTGATCTGTTAACCTAGAAATTGTGATTTCATCCAAAAACTGTTGTATCTGTGCTAGCTTTTACTTGTCTTACTACTATATATGTCTGCAAAGTATATTTGAAACAATTCTATTTTCGCCGTTTGTACAGTTTTTTTATGACCCTTTTCATCAACTAAACAGTGGATATAATTTTGTTTTTTGTTTGAACCGCTACCAAAGCAGCTAACTGTTTTCCTGGTATATGTGCATGGATATAATTATCCCTTACATAATTTTCTTTTTGGTGTTCTGCCAGTAGAAAGAGTTCGTCCTTTAGTTTGGAAGCTTCCTCCATCCACTCAGTATAATTTTGCTCTGTGGTTTTCTCAATATACTTTCTTTCATTTTTTTTCCGTCTCTTTTTCCAGGTTTGTTATTTTCTCTCTTATTCCTTTCTAATAATCCCTCTTATCCCTGCCTCCCATACCATATTAACTGTCGCTGAACCATCGTCCATCTAAAAAAACTCCATTATCTTGCGCAGAATCTTAATGTTTATATTCATCCTTTTTTTTTTAAATAATTATATTAATTGGGTTGTGATTCGAAATTCCATGTTGCCCATATTTATCCCCTACAATATCTAGTGAGTCTTTATTATTTGTGAAAACTAAATCAATCCGTGATAAACTCATGTGTCTTATTGAAGCTGCGGCCCTCCAGCTGTAGCAAAACTCCAACTCTATGCATGCATGCCTGGACAGGCTACAGCAAGTAAAATACAGCACAGCATATTGGGAGTTGTAGTTTGACAACAGCTGGAGGGCCGCAGGTAAGCTGGGCTGGACTATTACATATAGTTTTTTCACCAGTGCACACAAGGAGTTCCTTTTTACACTCAGAACACACATGTCAATACCTTTGCCTTCTTTCCCTGTTTTGGATAATCTCTTCCACTGTGGCCAGATGTTTTGTCCAATGTCCTCCCATGCCTGCTGCCTCCTTCTCCTGTTTTTGTAGTTGGCATCTTGGATGTCATACAGTCAATGGTTCCCCGTCACCCACATTCTGGCACAACGTAGTGGGCCAGTATGCTCAATTTGCACTTGTTCCACTGTGTTTCGCCTGACGGCGCTGTTCCAATCTCGAAATGTATTTTAAATTCAAATGTTGGCCTACATTTGTGGTGCGGATTTGTGTTATAAAGTTGATATGGATATTGTCTATGTTGAAACATTGTGCTTGTGGGCTATTGCAGCACTGGCACATTATAGGTGATTGTATGTCTATATAGTACCATTATTGGGCACATAAATGAGACCCCTAATTCCGACCACATTGTTTTCCCTTGTTAATGGACGAGTATTAGGCACATAAATGAGACCCCCTAATTCCGCCCACATTGTTTTCCCTTGTTAATGGACGAGTATTGGTGGGCACTATTGGGGCTTCTACAAGGGGCACGATATAGGTGAAAAAACGGCATTGCACAAATTCATTCTTCAAATCTTTTAATTTAGCCATTACAATAAACAAAGAAAATTGAATATTAAAAGATAAAGAAACAATCTTTGTAGCTGAAAAAGACAAAATAATATAAATGTATATGGCTTGCATTTCCCGTGGTGACATGAAATATGCAGTGAAGTGGTCCCGAATGGCGGCACCATGTGTGGTCCCTACGCACACCGCTGCGATTCTGACTCTCCATGGAATGGCTCAAAGAATCCTCAAAATTGAAGCCATCCCTTTGTCTGACAAAATTGTGAAGAGCACATGCTGCCTTCACAGCCAAGATGGCGGTCTCCAATTTAAGATGTATGGGTGAGTGCAGAACTCGCCATTTGTTGGATAATATGCCGAATGCATATTCCACCACCCTGCGTGCTCTGGTCAGACGATAATTAAAAACACGTCGCGCAATGGAGAGACCACGGCTGGAGTATGGCCTCATAAGATGCTCACCTAGATGCAAATGCCTCGTCACCAACAAAAACAAATGGCATAGACGGATAAGTGGTGCCAGGCAGTGTGGTGTTCCCAGGAAGGTCAAGGGCATTAGTAATGAGCATTTGACCAAAGTCAGAATGCCCAAAAACAGCAGAGTCAGAGCTGCTGCCATAGGAACCCACATCGATGTAACGGAAAACAATAGTTAGCATCACATACTGCAAAAAGAACAACGAAAAGTATTTTTTATAATTAAAGAACTGACTGCCACTCCTCATTGGCTTCAGAACGCAGGATGTGTTTGCCGTCAATTGCTCCTACACAGTTAGGGAAATTGCATGTTTGCTGAAAAGTATCCGCAATTTTCAGCCTACTCCTCCTTGTTTGGTTGGGCCATCACAGCAGCATGAAGGACATGCCAAATGGCGATGCAGGTGTCCTTCACGATCACACTGGCTGTGGATTTCCCGATCTGGAAGGTGTAGTGAAGACTGATCAAAGAGTGGCCATTAGCTAAATAGCTGAAAAAAATGTGAGAAAATAAAGATAAAAATTAATGGAAGTTTTTTTATTTTCATTATAGTAAACTTACTAAAAACCAAATAGAAGAGCCTCAAAGATGCCTTCATTCGTCATCGGCGCAAGGAGAGGGAACAGAGGAGCGGAGCTTTGCCAAGTGCACGGTCCAGCTATGTCCATGCGGAGCAAATGGCCTTTCTAATACCATGCACTGAAATGCGTAGGTGAGTCCAGTGCATACACATGCAGGAGAGGGTGTGGTATGACATGCATTCACTTTCATATCTTGCACATACTTATGTATATTTTCATGTTCACAGCACCGATAGTAGCTGGTCGCAAAGTCAACAGCAGGAGGAGGAAGAGAAGGAGGTCACCAGGGACAGTGAGGCCTGTGCGTCTACGGGGCCACTAAGTCCTCCTCCACACGATCCCACCCCTCCATTCCAAACCCCCACACAGCCTGCCCCACCTGTCGTGGAAACCGAAAACATTCGGACTCACCGTCCAAAAAGGAGAAGACCAGATCGCCAAGAGGACCGGCTAATTGCATGCCTGGATGCACTTGCCCATCCAGCACCCAAACTCTCTAGTGATGCCCTTTTCTTACTTAGCTTGGAGGAAAAAATGCAGCAGCAAGTGCCCAGAAGTCGCATAACTGAAGCAAGGGATACCTTAACAAGGGCCCTAGACAGCTTCATTCCACATTATGACATCACACAGCCCAACAATGCACCACAACATCCACCAACCACTCACACATACACATCACAAACATACCCACAAACTAACATACCACACCCTCACGACACATGGCACACACAACCACACACACAACCACAATCATCATACAGCTATCCCTCCACCAGCATGGGCAACAACACCTCCACCACCACTCAAATGCAACCTGCCCATCAATCAGGCGGAATGAGAGGCCATGCGGGATCCAGAGCCACATTTTGCCTTCCTACAATACCAAAACCTTTCAGAAATAGCATACATAATTTGGTGCATCCAGGGGTGTTCGACCTTCATTTTTAATATAGGAAAATTACATAATAATTTTAAGTTAAAAAGTACGATAGTTATGTTGATTTTGTTAAACACAGTTTGCGCATTTTTAGAGGAACTAAGATGTTATTACTTTCCCCCCCAAAAAAACCAAAAAACATTTGCAAAGTTTTTGGGACTCTTATTTCGAAGTGAGTGGTTCCGTATGGAAAAATGTGGGTAAACTATGTATGTATGGTATCTATATGCTAAATTTAAAAAGCATACACATCCAATACCCCCCCCCCCCGCAAAAACACTCAAACGTCACAACCACCAGTAGAAAATAACAAAGGCCACACTAATATCCAGTCACCACACAATGCAAATGCTTTATAAGGCCACAATTAGAGTCTACTTACCGCAAAGTAATAATCACTCTATCCGCTGGTGGTATACTGTCCCGCGTGAAGGTGTCCTGACGTTCTAAACGGGGGCCCAACAACCCCAGGAGCTCATCAAAGCTGTTGAAAACGAAAATGGTGAGGGTTAACATTACCAAAAAACTACAACTGGTACCTTCACAATTGGAACACCACTACTATGACTATTGTATATGTACAAACCTGGTGATGGACATCCGCGTGTAGGAAAAAAAAATTGTCTTCATGGGCCCGGAGGGTCTCGTACAGCGCCCAGAACTGTCCCCTTTCCTGTCGATTGGCAATGACAGGATGGACCCAGAAGCGTCGCCTGCTCTCTCTCCTTCGCTGCAAACGTCCTGAGATGGATTGCTGCCACAATTGCCGCAATTGGTCGCCTTCTGGAGAATTCCATGACTGTAAACAATCCACTCTCCCAACACACACATGACATTTCCCACCTGCATTTCTCTCTCATTAGCTACCTTTCATATAGACAGGGCTGTATTTTCATTGGCCAACACTGCTGTCAATCACACAAACGCGCGTAATACGCACGTTGAGACTATGGACAAAAACGAGCATATCAAATACGCTCAAGTGTGAACCCAGCGTAAGCCTGCAAATGCACCAGATGTTTTATATTGCAAAAAAATGTTGATTTTTTTTTTTTTTTTTTTTACAAACAGATTATTTGTGCTGTTTTTAAAGCTTGGGTTGAGCTTGCATAAAATGGCCGCTGCCCACCTAACGGACTTGTAGAATTTTTTTTATTTTTTTTCTCGGTCACTGGGCTCAGGGCAGGATAAAAAAAATTGTGCCCTGCACCCACACAACACAATGTATGTAGATCGCTGAGTTAGATTCACATTTTAAACAATCACCAGCTGCATCCTCTCCCTACACTAAACACTGCGGCGCTACGTGACTCCAGCTTATATAGAGCCTGGGTCACATGCTGCTCTGGCCAATCACAGCCATGCCATTAGTAGGCACTGGCTGTGATGGCTTCTAAGGTCAGACAGTTAAACGCTTGTTGATTAGTGTTGAGCGCGAATATTCGAATAGCGAATATTTTTCGCGAATATCGTAACTTCGAGAATTCGCGAAGATGTAGAATATTTGACTCTGTATTCGTTAAAACGAATATTCGTTTCCTCTGAAGCTAAATCAAATCATAGAAAGATAATTTATTAGGCCCAATGCATTTTCTAAGAACTCAAATATTATACATTTTGTGTTTCAGAAAATATAACTTAATAAAAACCTCCCTATTTCTATTTTTGCCATCACTGTTCACACGATTAATTACTATTAATTATTAAGCTTATTAATCGCATCGCACGTGACAACTGCTGTGTTGGATATTCGAATTTGACGAAGACTAGTGCTATATTCTCCATATTAGTAAATTCTAATCATTGAAGTTCCTTTAACATCCTGATTATTCTACTGCATTACTTTACTCAAATGCTTTTTCCAAGTAGAATCAAGCGCATAGTATCCCTAAGTATGCGCTTAAATATAATAGCCCAATGGCAATTGGCAAACTGACAATTCCAGACCCATTCTCAATCCGTATTTTTCGAATATAGCACTATATTTGAAGTATTCCGATTCATTTATCAGTCAAGCTATGCTCTTGTTTAAAGCTTGTGTGCGATCCGATCCACTCGCATATTGTAAAGACGATTTTTCTAAGTTATGTTCCATGACAAGCAACCGTGCCGAGAATTCACTTGACATGTCAAAAACCGTTCAGTATCCATACTCATTTAATTTTAGCCCTTTAAATATATTGTATTGTACGCGAAAATTCGCTGCCATTACATTCGCAAAAAAAAACTTCGTGTTATGGTTTTCCCACCTAAACTACTGTTAGCAAGTATTTCACATATAGCGTATATAGAGAGAATAATCGGCACTTAAATATTACCGGACATCATATCGTGTACTTACTGAGTGACCCTTCAAATACCATTGCATGTAGCCTATTTTACAACGGTTCCTGTAATGCGAAAAATCGATCATTAATCATTCACATAATTCGTCAACTTCGGCGAATAGTATAATATTGCAAATTATTCGTAAACCAAAATTTTTTTTCTTGTATTCCATGTGAGTTGATTGCTAACCCCTCCCTAGTCTTGCTTATAGCCAATGAGAAGGCATTGTCACAGCTTAGCAACATCCCTAGCAACCAATCAGAAAGTAGTCTACCTCTCACTATATAAATCGAGGCACTCCCCGGCAGCCATTTTGTGGGTTTAGTTTTTGGAGAGATAGGAGCTTGTGGTTGTGAGCTGTGCGTTTCTATTCTTCCAGAAATTCAAATTGATACTTTTATTTAGCTATTTAGTGTTAGGTAGTGATTAGGGAATAGCTTTTATGGTCTGAATTATTAGATAGGTAAAAGATACAAGATACAGTTAGCTGGTTTTAGTGCAGGGATCTGTGTAGGGCATATAGGGACTTAGGGACTTGAAAATACATCTAGATAGATTAATAGATTAGGTTAGTGTTTAGGGCTATTTAGGACAGATTTTAGGTTAGGTCAGTTAGGGATTTAGGGTAATTTTGTGTCTTTCTGTCCGTCCTTGTTAAAAAGTTTTGTTTTAATAGTTTTTTGTTTGACTGTCTGCGTGTTTCTGTGTTAAGTTTATTTCAAAAAAAAGTTTTTGGGGTGTTTAGCTTTGTTACATCTGTTTTGTCTTTGCGTCTGATTGTCCTAGTTCTGTCTGTTTAGCTTTGTTACATCTGTCTTGTCTTTGCGTCTGATTGTCCGCGTTTTTTCTGTTTTATAGTTAGGGGAAAAAAAAAGGTTTGTTTTTTGTTTAGCTTAGTTACATTTGTTCTTGTATTTCCGTTTGATTGTCTGCGTTTTTCTTTGTTAGAGTTTTATAAAACAAAAAAAAAAGGTTTAGTTTGTCTTTGTGTCTGATTGTCTGCGTGTTTCTGTGTTTGTCTTAGTTTATTGTCATAAAAAAAAAAAGTTTTATATTTTCTCTGAATTAGTTTGGTTTTTAAGTTAGGGGTTTTATTTTACATTTATTACTTTAATTTTTTTACATTTTTTTTTACATTACAAGTTAAATAAAAAATTTTTTACACACGTCCCTACCCAAATAAAGTTTTACCCAAAACACCTTTACATTAGTTTAGCAAATAAAATAAAAAATATGAGTGCATCGGGCCGTGCAGGCAGCCGCGGTGGGGCCAATAGAGGAGTCAGTTCCGGTGCTGGACAGCTGCCAGCACAGGGCCGCTCCTCCAGTCACGGACAGGCAGGGGCGTCCGCCTGATCCGTGACTTTTTTAGTTTAAGCAGCCTTCCAAGGGCCATACTTTCGCAGGACGCCGAGACAGTGATGGCTCTGGTGGCTGACTCAAGTGCCACGGAGTCCGCAGCCCCAGTTCGTAGCGGCAGATCTACGCCTCCTGTAGAAGCAACCCCCACTCCCACAGAATTGTCCCCGCTCATGTTCGAAGACGAGGACACTGAGTTGACATTCTGGGGGAGGCTATTCAGGAGGCTGAATTGCAGTTAAGCCCTTTAAGATGGGCATGACTTTTTGGAAGGGATGGGGGATAACGAGGAGGAGGAGGAGGGGGTAAATACAATACATACCCCTTTGAAATCCCTTCCAACAGGTGCGGGTGGTTTGAAAAACACAAGACCCGCACCTAGTCAGACCCAGGCGTCAGCGAGGGGACAGCAGGATCCCGGTCAGGGGCTCCATGTTAGCTGTTCCCCTTAGTCCACCACAGTTTGGCATCCGGTCTGACATTGCAGATGAGGAGGAGGGTGACGCCGGATAGGTGCCATCTACTTTGTCAAGTGACGGCAGCACTGAAGAAGGTAGGCACCCGAGGAAAACGGTGCCGCAGGACTCTAGGGAGCACATTGGCAGGGGCTCTACTGTTGACAGGAGCAGGCAGCAGCATGCTCCACCTGTGCACACCGAGTCCCAACAGGCGCAAGCCAGCACCACCCCATCGGACAGGAGGTTGGTGCGGAAGTCGCCTGTTTGGGCTTTCTTCACCCTGGCAACAGATGATGTTACTGTTGCCATTCGTAACCTCTGCCATGCCAGGGTGAGGAGAGGGAGGTCAGTTGCTCGGCTGGGTACCACAGCCCTGAACTAGCACATGCGACTGAACCACTGGCGGGAGTGGGAACAGAGTAAGAGTGGTGGTAGCAGCAGCGCCACCGTCAGTGTGCAGGGGACAGCAGCTCCTGCCACTGTACAGTAGCTCCCCCTCTCTATTGCAACTACTGATTCCCACCCCCCAGCTCCCTCTAGTAGAGGTATTGGTACCGGCAGCCATCCCTCTGCAACCAGTGCACCCTCCTCCTCCTCTGCCCGTCCGGCGCCAGCCATCAGTTGCTGCTGCTTTTGAACGCACTGCGCCCTACGCCCCAGGGGACCGACGTGTGCGTTCACTCAATGGGCTTCCTGGCAAGGGTTATTGCCCAACATCTGCTTCCGAACAATCTGGTTGACAGCAACCCATTTAGGCAGATGTTGGAGCAAGCCCAACCCAAATGGCGTATCCCCAGCCGCCATTACTTTGCCAGGACTGGCGTCCCTGCTCTACACCAGCACCTTGTGCAGAATGTATCCATGTCGCCGGATCATGCTGTCAGCGACAGGGTGCATCTCACAATGGATGCTTGGACCAGCAGGCATGGGCAGGGTCGATACCTAAGTTTTACAGCCTATTGGGTTTCCCTCCGAGGCGCCGGGGAGGGAACGGCGGCATCTGAGTTTGTGGTGCCGCCCCGGGGTGTCCATGGGAGAAATGCTCCTCTCCCACAAGCCACTGTCTCCACGGCTGCTGAGCCCCCAAGCAAGCGTCCCCGTAGCTACGCAAGTGTGGGGCACGTCCGCTGCCAGGCCGTGCTCCAGCTTGTGAGCTTGGGGGAACGGAGACACACTGGACCTGATGTTCAGGTCCAGAAGTGGCTGACACCCTGAAGGCTCCAGGGAGGTATGGTTGTCTGTGACAACGGCAGCAACCTACTCGCCGCCCTTCAGGCTGGCAGTCTGACACACGTGCCCTGCATGGCACATGTCCTGCATGGCACATGTCCTCAACCTTGTGGTACAGAAATTCCTCCGCACTTACCCAAGGTTGAGTGACATTGTGCAAAGGGTACGTAGGATTGCCAGCCACTTCCGCCGATCCCCAACCGCCGCCGAGTCCCTGTCCAAACTGCAGCGGGACAACAGCCTGATTATAGACAGTGTGACGCAGTGGAACTCCACCCTAATCATGCTGGAGAGGTTGTGCTAGCAGCGATGGGCGGTGAGGGAATACCTGCTGGAGCTAGGCACTCCAGGGCCATCACACCCACTCCCCTACGTCACTAATGCGGAGTGGGGGCAGATTCAGCAAGTCTGCCATGTGTTGACCCTATTCGAGCAGGCGACAAAGATGGTCAACAGGGAGCATGTCGGCCTCAACGACGTGCTTCCCTTAGTGTTCCTGCTGGACAGGACACTCGATCGCCTGCTTGAGGCTGGGGAGAGTGCCTTGGTGGAGCATAAAGAGTCAGCCATGCTCCACCAGGCCCAGGACGAGGAGGAGGATGATGAATTAGTGGACATCCAAGAGTCTGTGCTTGGTCAGGAGGGAGAGCCGGTGCTGGGGGGCACCGTTAGTCCGGGTTGGGGACACCTCTGACCGGGAGCAGCAGCATCACCAAGAGGTCATGGTCCCGGGCAGCTCTGAAGAGTCACGGCGGGCTGTGCTCTTCCCCATGGCTGCCCATATGCTGCGATGCCTCAGGAGGGACCTCCGGATCAGAATAATAAAGGAGAGGGATGAGTTTTGGTTGGCCACTCTTTTAGACCCTCGCTGCAAGGGGAAGCTGGAGCAGTTTCCCCTTGCTATAGCCTTATTTAGCTGCATGACTGGCAATAGATGAACCATGCTGCGCACTAAAAGCAGCTGACTGATAAACAACGACTGTAGACGGCGACCATGACAGAGTCATGAACGAGGGGAATGAGAACTGACCCAGGTGGCGGAGACATGGACACTAACACAACTGGCCCAGGCCAAGCAAGTTCTTCACTGACTTCTGGGCTCTGTTTGATCTCAGGACGGTGTGGACGTGCACATGTCGTTAGCGCTGGATGTGAGAAGCGACAATCGTGTATGGGTCTGGCGACCTGCGTTACATATCCCTGGCAACCTGCGTTACATATCCCTCCTCCCAGACAAACGGAGGACAACAGAGACACTACTAAACCCTTGCAGTCCTTTATTCCTCTGGCTCAGTAGAATGAGAACACGTTGAGTCATGCTGCGTTAACACAGTGGTCTGCTACAGAATTGATGCGCCTTATATCGAAAAATGATAGCTGAATGTTGCTGGCATAAAGTATACCTGATTGATTATTGAAAATAGTGTGTTCAAAGTGTCAAATTGCTTTAGTAAAAAAATGTTTTAATGTAAATATTTCATTAATTATATATATTATGACATTACATTTTTAGACTATGAAATTAAAAATGTATCTTGTTTTTATTAAGTTTTGGGTTGTGTTCATTGTCTGATGGGTGGTCCATTCATGAATTCACATTCATGCTGCTTAGTTAGAAAATGATACAATGTAAGGTGTATTATTTTAGTGTTGGTGCTGCCCCTGTTTGTTGGTGGGGCCATTCAGGGTAATATGTTCCGGATGCACATTTAGCTGCTGCCGCCGCCTGTCCTGCTGAATTTGCCCTAGCTATATTTGGGCCTCATTCTATACCAATTTCAAATATCCTCTGGTGAATGCTGCCCTGTCCTGACTCCTGATATATCTGAGTCATATAGGGGCCTAATAACACTTGATCTACTGCTGCTGCTGCATGTCCTGCTGATTTGGCCCTAGCTATATGTGGGCCTCATACTAGACCAATTTCAAATATCTTCTGGTGGATGCAGCTGACTGTCCTGATGTATATGATTCATGTAGTGGCCTAATAAGACTACAATTTGTGCTTTGATGAGTCTATAAGTTTTCTATTCATTTAACTGCATAGTTTACTTTTCAATGCTGATGTCTTACATGTTTACAGTTTCTTTTGGCCTGAAATTGTAGCTTTAATACTATTTCTTTAGTACACTTACAAAATTAAAAAAACATTATTTATTGAATTTTGATATCTAAAAAATGTATATGCTAGGGAGCTTATTAGAGTTGAGCGGACACCTGGATGTTCGGGTTCGAGAAGTTCGGCCGAACTTCCCGAAAATGTTCGGGTTCGGGATCCGAACCTGATCCGAACTTCGTCCCGAACCCCATTGAAGTCAATGGGGACCCGAACTTTTCGGCACTAAAAAGGCTGTAAAACAGCCCAGGAAAGGGCTAGAGGGCTGCAAAAGGCAGCAACATGTAGGTAAATCCCCTGCAAACAAATTTGCATAGGGAAATAAATAAAAATAAAAATTAAATAAATAAAAATTAACCAAAATCAATTGGACAGAGGTCCCATAGCAGAGAATCTGGCTTCACGTCACCCACCATTGGAACAGTCCATTCTCAGATATTTAGGCCCCGGCACCCAGGCAGAGGAGAGAGGTCCCGTAACAGACAATCTGGCTTCATGTCAGCAGAGAATAAGTCTTCATATCATAGCAGAGAATCAGGCTTCACGTCACCCACCACTGTAAGAGTCCATTTTCATAAATTTAGGCCCAGCACCCAGGCAGAGGAGAGAGGTCCCGTAACAGACAATCTGGCTTCATGTCATAGCAGAGAATCAGTCTTCATGTCATAGCAGAGAATCAGTCTTCATGTCACCCACCACTGCAACAGTCCATTGTCATAAATTTAGGCCCAGCACCCAGGCAGAGGAGAGAGGTCCCGTAACAGAGGATCTGGCTTCATGTCAGCAGAGAATCAGTCTTCACGTCACCCACCACTGTAAGAGTCCATTGTCATAAATTTAGGCCCAGCACCCAGGCAGAGGAGAGAGGTCCCGTAACAGACAATCTGGCTTCATGTCATAGCAGAGAATCAGTCTTCATGTCATAGCAGAGAATCAGTCTTCATGTCACCCACCACTGCAACAGTCCATTGTCATAAATTTAGGCCCAGCACCCAGGCAGAGGAGAGAGGTCCCGTAACAGAGGATCTGGCTTCATGTCAGCAGAGAATCAGTCTTCACGTCACCCACCACCCACCACTGTAAGAGTCCATTTTCATAAATTTAGGCCCAGCACCCAGGCAGAGGAGAGAGGTCCCGTAACAGACAATCTGGCTTCATGTCAGCAGAGAATTAGTCTTCATGTCATAGCAGAGAATCAGTCTTCATGTCATAGCAGAGAATCAGTCTTCATGTCATAGCAGAGAATCAGGCTTCATGTCATAGCAGAGAATCAGGCTTCACGTCACCCACCACTGTAAGAGTCCATTGTCATAAATTTAGGCCCAGCACCCAGGCAGAGGAGAGAGGTCCCGTAACAGACAATCTGGCTTCATGTCATAGCAGAGAATCAGTCTTCATGTCATAGCAGAGAATCAGTCTTCATGTCATAGCAGAGAATCAGTCTTCATGTCATAGCAGAGAATCAGTCTTCATGTCATAGCAGAGAATCAGGCTTCACGTCACCCACCACTGTAAGAGTCCATTTTCATAAATTTAGGCCCAGCACCCAGGCAGAGGAGAGAGGTCCCGTAACAGACATTCTGGCTTCATGTCAGCAGAGAATTGGTCTGCATGTCATAGCAGAGAATCAGGCTTCACGTCAGCCACCACTGCAACAGTCCATTGTCATAAATTTAGGCACAGCACCCAGGCAGAGGAGAGAGGACCCGTAACAGACAATCTGGCTTCATGTCAGCAGAGAATCAGGCTTCACGTCACCCACCACTGTAAGAGTCCATTTTCATAAATTTAGGCCCAGCACCCAGGCAGAGGAGAGAGGTCCCGTAACAGACAATCTGGCTTCATGTCAGCAGAGAATCAGTCTTCATATCATAGCAGAGAATCAGGCTTCACGTCACCCACCACTGTAAGAGTCCATTTTCATAAATTTAGGCCCAGCACCCAGGCAGAGGAGAGAGGTCCCATAACAGACAATCTGGCTTCATGTCAGCAGAGAATTAGTCTGCATGTCATAGCAGAGAATGAGGCCTCACGTCAGCCACCACTGCAACAGTCCATTGGCATATATTTAGGCCCAGCACACAGGCAGAGGAGAGAGGTCCCGTAACAGAGGATCTGGCTTCATGTCAGCAGAGAATTAGTCTGCATGTCATAGCAGAGAATCAGGCTTCACGTCAGCCACCACTGCAACAGTCCATTGTCAGATATTTAGGCCCAGCACCCAGGCAGAGGAGAGAGGTCCCGTAACACAGGATCTGGCTTCATGTCAGCAGAGAATCATTCTGCATGTCATAGCAGAGAATCAGGCTTCACGTCACCCAACATTGGAACAGTCCATTGGCATATATTTAGGCCCAGGCACCCAGACAGAGGAGAGGTTCATTCAACTTTGGGTAGCCTCGCAATATAATGGTAAAATAAAAATAGGATTGAATGAGGAAGTGCCCTGGAGTCCAATAATATATGGTTAAGGGGAGGTAGTTAATGTCTAATCTGGACAAGGGACGGACAGGTCCTGTGGGATCCATGCCTGGTTCATTTTTATGAACGTCAGCTTGTCCACATTGGCTGTAGACAGGCGGCTGCGTTTGTCTGTAATGACGCCCCCTGCCGTGCTGAATACACGTTCAGACAAAACTCTGCCCGCCGGGCAGGCCAGCACCTCCAAGGCATAAAAGGCTAGCTCTGGCCACGTGGACAATTTAGAGACCCAGAAGTTGAATGGGGCCGAACCATCAGTCAGTACGTGGAGGGGTGTGCACACGTACTGTTCCACCATGTTAGTGAAATGTTGCCTCCTGCTAACACGTTGCGTATCAGGTGGTGGTGCAGTTAGCTGTGGCGTGTTGACAAAAGTTTTCCACATCTCTGCCATGCTAACCCTGCCCTCAGAGGAGCTGGCCGTGACACAGCTGCCTTGGCGACCTCTTGCTCCTCCTCTGCCTTGGCCTTGGGCTTCCACTTGTTCCCCTGTGACATTTGGGAATGCTCTCAGTAGCGCGTCTACCAACGTGCGCTTGTACTCGCGCATCTTCCTATCACGCTCCAGTGCAGGAAGTAAGGTGGGCACATTGTCTTTGTAGCGTGGATCCAGCAGGGTGGCAACCCAGTAGTCCGCACAGGTTAAAATGTGGGCAACTCTGCTGTCGTTGCGCAGGCACTGCAGCAGCTCATGTGTGCCAGGCTGCCCAGGGGTAAGGACAAGCTGTCCTCTGTGGGAGGCGTATCGTCATCGTCCTGCCTTTCCCCCCAGCCACGCACCAGTGATGGACCCGAGCTGCGTTGGGTGCCACCCCGCTGTGACCATGCTTCATCCTCATCCTCCTCCACCTCCTCCTCGTCCTCGTCCTCCTCGTCCTCGTCCTCCTCGTCCTCGTCCTCCTCGTCCTCGTCCTCCTCGTCCTCGTCCTCGTCCTCCTCGTCCTCCTCGTCCTCGTCCTCCTCGTCCTCGTCCTCCTCGTCCTCGTCCTCGTCCTCCTCGTCCTCCTCGTCCTCGTCCTCCTCGTCCTCGTCCTCCTCGTCCTCCTCGTCCTCGTCCTCCTCGTCCTCGTCCTCCTCGTCCTCCTCGTCCTCGTCCTCCTCGTCCTCGTCCTCCTCGTCCTCGTCCTCCTCGTCCTCGTCCTCCTCGTCCTCGTCCTCCTCGTCCTCGTCCTCCTCGTCCTCGTCCTCCTCGTCCTCGTCCTCCTCGTTCTCGTCCTCCTCGTTCTCGTCCTCCTCGTCCTCGTCCTCCTCGTCCTCGTCCTCCTCGTCCTCCTCCTCCTCGTCCTCCTCCTCCTCGTCCTCCTCCTCCTCGTCCTCCTCGTCCTCGTCCTCGTCCTCCTCGTCCTCGTCCTCCTCGTCCTCGTCCTCCTCGTCCTCGTCCTCCTCGTCCTCGTCCTCGTCCTCCTCGTCCTCGTCCTCCTCCTCCTCGTCCTCGTCCTCCTCCTCCTCGTCCTCGTCCTCCTCCTCGTCCTCGTCCTCCTCCTCCTCGTCCTCGTCCTCCTCCTCCTCGTCCTCGTCCTCCTCGTCCTCGTCCTCGTCCTCCTCGTCCTCGTCCTCCTCGTCCTCCTCGTCCTCGTCCTCCTCGTCCTCCTCCTCGTCCTCCTCCTCGTCCTCCTCCTCGTCCTCCAGTAGTGGGCCCTGGCTGGCCACATTTGTACCTGGCCTCTGCTGTTGCCAAAAACCTCCCTCTGAGTCACTTCGAAGAGACTGGCCTGAAAGTGCTAAAAATGACCCCTCTTCTTCCTCCTCCTCCTCCTCCTGGGCCACCTCCTCTTGCATCATCGCCCTAAGTGTTTTCTCAAGGAGACATAGAAGTGGTATTGTAACGCTGATAACGGCGTCATCGCCACTGGCCATGTTGGTGAAGTACTCGAAACAGCGCAACAGGGCACACAGGTCTCGCATGGAGGCCCAGTCATTGGTGGTGAAGTGGTGCTGTTCTGTAGTGCGACTGACCCGTGCGTGCTGCAGCTGAAACTCCACTATGGCCTGCTGCTGCTCGCACAGTCTGTCCAGCATGTGCAAGGTGGAGTTCCACCTGGTGGGCACGTCGCATATGAGGCGGTGAGCGGGAAGGCCGAAGTTACGCTGTAGCGCAGACATGCGAGCAGCAGCAGGATGTGAACGCCGGAACCGCGAACAGACGGCCCGCACTTTATGCAGCAGCTCTGACATGTCGGGGTAGTTGTGAATGAACTTCTACACCACCAAATTCAGCACATGCGCCAAGCAAGGGATGTGCGTCAAATTGGCTAGTCCCAGAGCTGCAATGAGATTTCGCCCATTATCACACACCACCAGGCCGGGCTTGAGGCTCACCGGCAGCAACCACTCGTCGGTCTGTTGTTCTATACCCCGCCACAACTCCTGTGCGGTGTGGGGCCTGTCCCCCAAACATATGAGTTTCAGAATGGCCTGCTGACGTTTACCCCGGGCTGTGCTGAAGTTGGTGGTGAAGGTGTGTGGCTGACTGGATGAGCAGGTGGAAGAAGAGGAGGAGGAAGCCGAGAAGGAGGAGGTGGCAACAGGAGGCAAAGAATGTTGCCCTGCGATCCTTGGCGGCGGAAGGATGTGCGCTAAACAGCTCTCCGCCTGGGGCCCAGCTGCCACTACATTTACCCAGTGTGCAGTTAGGGAGATATAGCGTCCCTGGCCGTGCTTACTGGTCCACGTATCTGTGGTTAGGTGGACCTTGCTACAGATGGCGTTGCGCAGTGCACACTTGATTTTATCGGATACTTGGTTGTGCAGGGAAGGCACGGCTCTCTTGGAGAAGTAGTGGCGGCTGGGAACAACATACTGTGGGACAGCAAGCGACATGAGCTGTTTGAAGCTGTCTGTGTCCACCAGCCTAAATGACAGCATTTCATAGGCCAGTAGTTTAGAAATGCTGGCATTCAGGGCCAGGGATCGAGGGTGGCTAGGTGGGAATTTACGCTTTCTCTCAAATGTTTGTGAGATGGAGAGCTGAACGCTGCCGTGTGACATGGTTGAGACGCTTGGTGACGGAGGTGGTGGTGGTGTTGGTGGTACATCCCCTGTTTGCTGGGCGGCAGGTGCCAACGTTCCTCCAGAGGCGGAGGAAGAGGCCGAGGCGGCAGCAGCAGAAGAGGCCGAAGCGGCAGCAGCAGAAGAGGTAGCAGGGGGAGCCTGAGTGACTTCCTTGGTTTTAAGGTGTTTACTCCACTGCAGTTCATGCTTTGCATGCAGGTGCCTGGTCATGCAGGTTGTGCTCAGGTTCAGAACGTTAATGCCTCGCTTCAGGCTCTGATGGCACAGCGTGCAAACCACTCGGGTCTTGTCGTCAGCACATTGTTTGAAGAAGTGCCATGCCAGGGAACTCCTTGAAGCTGCCTTTGGGGTGCTCGGTCCCAGATGGCGGCGGTGTCTCTTGGCGGCGGGTGTTCTGCTTTTGCCCACTGCTCCCTCTTTTGCTACGCTGTTGGCTCGGTCTCACCACTGCCTCTTCCTCCGAACTGTGAAAGTCAGTGGCACGACCTTCATTCCATGTGGGGTCTAGGACCTCATCGTCCCCTGCATCGTCTTCCACCCAGTCTTGATCCCTGACCTCCTGTTCAGTCTGCACACTGCAGAAAGAAGCAGCAGTTGGCACCTGTGTTTCGTCATCATCAGAGACATGCTGAGGTGGTATTCCCATGTCCTCATCATCAGGAAACATAAGTGGTTGTGCGTCAGTGCATTCTATGTCTTTCACCGCTGGGGAAGGGCTAGGTGGATGCCCTTGGGAAACCCTGCCAGCGGAGTCTTCAAACAGCATAAGAGACTGCTGCATAACTTGAGGCTGAGACAGTTTCCCTGGTATGCATGGGGGTGATGTGACAGACTGATGGGGTTGGTTTTCAGGCGCCATCTGTGCGCTTTCTGCAGAAGACTGGGTGGGAGATAATGTGAACATGCTGGATCCACTGTCGGCCACCCAATTGACTAATGCCTGTACCTGCTCAGGCCTTACCATCCTTAGAACGGCATTGGGCCCCACCATATATCGCTGTAAATTCTGGCGGCTACTGGGACCTGAGGTAGTTGGTACACTAGGACGTGTGGATGTGGCAGAACGGCCACGTCCTCTCCCAGCACCAGAGGGTCCACTAACACCACCACGACCATGTCCACGTCCGCGTCCCTTACTAGATGTTTTCCTCATTGTTATGGTTCACCACAACAACAAAAATATTATTTGGCCCAATGTATTGTATTCAAATTCAGCGGGATATAAATTTGAGGCCTAGTATTTAGGCGCTGGGTGACCGGTATGGATTTACTGACAGAATTAGACTTGGAAATGCACAGTAGCGTGTGTGTGAAGTTATTCTGAATGACCCTATGTGCACCTTGAATATTATATACCCTTTTAGGGATAGATTTCAAATAGCTCTGATACAGCAGAAACCACTAAATTATGAAATTGCTAAATTGGGAATTGTATTTCAACCCAGAACAAAAAATGTGCTTTGACGGACACTAAATAACTTTCCCAGCCACAACAGGACAGCGGTAACGAGAGATTTAGCGGGATATAAATTTGAGGCCTAGTATTTAGGCACTGGGTGACCGGTATGGATTTAGTGACAGAATTAGACTGGGAAATGCACAGTAGCGGGTGTGTGTGAAGTTATTCTGAATGACCCTATGTGCACCTTGAATATTATATACCCTTTTAGGGATAGATTTCAAATAGCTCTGATATAGCAGAAACCACTAAATTATGAAATTGCTAAATTGGGAATTGTATTTCAACCCAGAACGAAAAATGTGCTTTGACGGACACTAAATAACTTTCCCAGCCACAACAGTACAGCGGTAACGACAGATTTAGGCTACTTTCACACTAGCGTTTCACGGATCCGCTTGAAGGGCATTTCAAACGGATCCGTCAATAAACTGACTAAACGGAGCCAAACGGAAGCAATTCAGACGGATCCGTTTGTACGGATCCGTCTGTATCACGGATCCGTTAGTCACGTTGGTTTCCGTTTTGTCATCCGTTTAGCGGATCCGTTTTGAAAGGAAAAGCATCTCTAGGTTCCATCTTCATGTATTGAGATCTATAGGGTTGTAATGCTCCTATATTTCTCCATGGCTATCTTGTTGAAGTTCCAAAGCTGGTCCGACTTTGATAATGGACCACACCTTTCGGACTCTTGTACACGACTACATGCACTTAAAGATGTATAGTGTTCGTTAGTGGGCCATATGTCCCTGATCGTCATTGATAGTACGTACAGGAGTACAGAGCATCATGATGCTGACCATGTTGTGCCGCACACTGGGCTATTGTCCTGCACTCATATGATCTATTAGTGCAAGACTATATCCCCGCGGGTAGCTCAACTTGCACAGGATGATTGTATACTATGATGCTGTGTACTCTCGTGTGCACGATCAATGCCACTATGGGACATATGGCCCGCTCACGGACCATATGTCTCTTGTGGCATACAGTCGTGTGCAAGAGGCCTTAAAGGGGTTTTCTCATCTCATACAATGGGGGCATACCACTTTAAGGATATACCTACATTGTCTTATAGGCGCGGGTCCCACGGCTGGTACCCTCACATATATTGAGAACGAAGCTAAGAAAGTAGATGAGGTCGCACTGCGCTGCCGCCCTCCATCCATTTCTATAGTTGAGGCGGGGATTAGCGTTTGGCGGTGGACATACCATGGGAAATGTGTCCTACAGCAACTGTGCTCCCCGCTCCGTTCTCAATATAGGTGCGGGTCCTACCAATGTTACCCACACCTGTCAGACAATGGGGGCATATTCAAGTGAAATCCCCCCATTGTCTATGTGAATACCCCTTTAAAAACTCGATGTCCCTTGCGTGTCCCTTGTGGTAATCACACTAGTTATATTAGCGCCATCGGGAAATCATTAAACGTTAAAATCACAATTTATGAATTCCTGATGATGCTGACAGACCGTGACTACCACAAGGGCTCATATGAAAGGGCACAAGATTGAACAATGAACAAGCATTTGCTTGTTCATGTGCCAATCATAGGTTCTACGATCAATAGGTTCCCATGACCCGTTCTCTACCATGATTTTAAACTGATGTAACTGCTCGGGCGTCATTGAGTCCATCAAACCGATCATGTTTAGCCCATAATGGTAGTTTGGGCTGCGTTGATACGCCGACTCCGCCCCTTCCCAGCGGCGAATCAAGTCAGCACCAAACTCCATTTGATGTCGGGCAAAACCTTCTAGAGCGTCGGAAACGACCTCTACAAGGTTCGCATAATCGGCTCGACTTGGCCTACTGGATCTCTGCCCGCTCACCAGGGCTCTTAAATTTTGACGGAAACCTAAGAGCCTCTGTTGAGCGGAGGGACCCGGTAGGGGACCCGGATTATCCTGAGCCGATGCATCAGGGACAGGAGGGCTGGCGCTGGCGATCTGTACTGGTTCCGCCTCAGGAGGTTGGTCAGGCTCCCGAGTGCTGCTGGCACTTCTGTAGAAAAAAAAAGGAAAGTTAGGAATTGTTCTTTAAATAAAACATCCATGTTCTATGCTATGTCTACCGTATAGCATAGGGGGCTGGCCAAAACAGGGGAGCCAATCGCTCTGCTGTCTCAGACAGCCCCTTAAACTCACACGGAGAGAGAACTGTTGTCCATCTGACTGTAGGGGGCTGGCCAAAACAGGGGAGCCAAACGCTCCACTGTCTCAGACAGCCCCTTACACTCAGACGGAGAGAACAGTTGTCCATCTGACTGTGGGGGGCTGTCCAAAACAGGGGAGCCAAACGCTACCCTGTCTCAGACAGCCCCTTACACTCAGACGGAGAGAACAGTTGTCCATCTGACTGTGGGGGGCTGTCCAAAACAGGGGAGCCAAACGCTACCCTGTCTCAGACAGCCCCTTACACTCAGACGGAGAGAACAGTTGTCCATCTGACTGTGGGGGGCTGTCCAAAACAGGGGAGCCAAACGCTACCCTGTCTCAGACAGCCCCTTACACTCAGACGGAGAGAACAGTTGTCCATCTGACTGTGGGGGGCTGTCCAAAACAGGGGAGCCAAACGCTACCCTGTCTCAGACAGCCCCTTACACTCAGACGGAGAGAACAGTTGTCCATCTGACTGTGGGGGGCTGTCCAAAACAGGGGAGCCAAACGCTACCCTGTCTCAGACAGCCCCTTACACTCAGACGGAGAGAACAGTTGTCCATCTGACTGTGGGGGGCTGTCCAAAACAGGGGAGCCAAACGCTCCACTGTCTCGGACAGCCCCTTTACATTTTATTTTTTAAACAGTTGTTATAAATATTTACCTTTTTGGTGCCATAGCCTTTCGTAGGAACCCCAGGGCCGCCGTATGGATGTATGTGGCCCCTGAGGTTCCTCCGGAGCCACTCAGGACCTGACCCTCCTTGTTGTAATCCCTCCTGAAGCGGTCCCGGATAGATCGCCAACGCGTTATAACCAGTTTGACTATGGAAAAAAACTATAAAAACTAAAATCAGCATGATGAAAGGAAAACAACAATATTTTAATTTATTAAAATGCATATTGTTTTACTTACCATATTTCTCCTGAGCCGCTGCATCTAGATCCCCCCAGGTCTCTAAAACTTCTGCAGAGATGTCCCTCCAGAGCCGCTGGGTATGGCGATAATCGGCGTGGTGGCGGTCGGCGTGGTCCCATAACGCTGGACGCGCCTCCACCAGTCGGATGAGGAGCAGGTTATCGATGCTCGGCACCCCGAACTCCTCATCCTCCCTGGTGGAGCCTAGGGAACCCTGAAAAAAAAAGGAAATACAAAATTTAATGTAAATCCTAATACAAAATGCTAATTAAACTACTAAATTCAATACTTACACGTCTACGACCGCCACGATCATTCCCGCGGACTCTGGAGGCGACTGGGGGATCCTCGCTGGCGGCTCTAGGTGCAGATTGCTAATACAAGTAAAAAAAAATTTTGAAGACTGTACTTAAACCAATTTTTAAGAAATCTCTCTCTATATATATATATATATATATATATATATATATATATACTTACTTCTTGACAGCCCCGGTCCAGGCTTGGTCCACCTCCCCTGGATGCAGGCGATTCTGGTGAGCTGGCCCCGGCAGCCACTTCGGGAGAGCCCTCCGCAGAAGATGATGAAGAAATCTATAATAAGAGCACATACTGATTAATGCAACGAATCAAACAGTAAAAAGTCCAAGTGTTGATTTTATACTTACGGGCCACTGGATACGGCGGCGCCTTCTGGGTGGGTTACGCCAGTCTATAGATGTCTTCTTTGATGACATCTGTACGCAACAGAATACCAGACAAAATGCAGATAACGTTAAAGGAACTTGTAGAGCACTATTTCCTCATATATCAACATTTTTTTAGTTTTTTTTAATACTTACTTTTTTAAATATGGATATGGGCTTCCCCACCGCAGATGTCTTTTTCTTTTTTTTTTTTCTTTTTTTGGAACGACCCTAATAATAAAATGATTAAAAAAATTAATCCGACAGAAGCCATAATCCCCCCAAGTTACATAAACAAAAATTAATCCGACAGAAGCCATAATCCCCCCAAGTTACATAAACACCCCGAGAGACTGCAGCCCCGCATAGTGCCAGCAGCCCCCCACAATGACATCAGGCCCCCAGTTCCAAACAACTCTCCCACAGTGCCCTCAGCCCCCCCAATGCCAGCAGCCCCCACAGTTCCAGCCACAAACACCCCCGCAGTGCCAGCAGCAGACACAGTTCCAGCCACAAACACCCCCGCACTGCCAGAAGCACCGCACAGTTCCAGCCACAAAAACCCCTGCAGTTCCATCCAGAAGCACCGCACAGTTCCAGCCACAAACACCCCCGCAGTGCCAGCAAACCGCACAGTTCCAGCCAACCGCACAGTTCCAGCCACAAACACCCCCGCAGTTCCAGCAAACCGCACTGTTCCAGCCACAAACACCCCCGCAGTGCCAGCAGCAACCACAGTTCCAGCCACACGCGCCCTCCCCCCCCCGGTGCCAGAAGCCCCCCATAAAGGCAGCCCACACCACCAGTGCCAGCGGCTCCCATTGTTCCAGACACACACACCCCTTCCCAAGTGCCAGCAGCCCCCCCACCCTAGAAATAGAGAGAGAGATAGATAGATAGATGGATAGATAGTAAAAAAAGAGAGATAGACAAACAGACAAAACTTCATACACTTACCAGTCTCACCAAGTCGATTATCCAAAATGGCCGACGATGAGGGGGAGGGACAGATGAGGGGGAGGTACAGGAAGCTACTGGGCATGCGCAGAAACATGAATGTTTTCGAACGGATCCGTGTCAAAGCGGAGCCAGGGCAGACGGATCCGTCCCCATTGACTTCCATTGTAACTATGAACGGATCCGTACGCCTCCGCACGGCCAGGCGGACACCAAAACGCTGCAAGCTGCGTTCGGGTGTCCGCCTGCTGAGCGGAACGGAGGCCAAACGCTGCCATACTGATGCATTCTGAGCGGATCCTTATCCATTCAGAATGCATTAGGGCAGTACGGATCCGTTCGGGGCCGCTTGTGAGAGCCTTTGAACGGAACTCACAAGCGGAGCCCCGAACGCAAGTGTGAAAGTAGCCTAATATTGCGACAAGATTGAAAAGTGTGAAAAATATAAACAAATTAATTTATCTACATCATAACCGTTATCTAATCTACTAAATAACACTAGACTGTAATGAAGTATTCCGGAAAAAAAGACTCTGGAAGGGCTCTTCCTCCAGCATTTAATCCCCCTCCAGAGGGAAGGCGAGCACCTATAATAACAAATTAAACTTATGTAAAAATAAAAATCACAAATAATAAATGTACCTCAGCATTACGTTACTTTTGTTTATTTCACTAAAGTAAAACACCAAAGGAAGAAAAAGGGCCAGCACACAATAATATTATATATAAACTTTATTAAGCGTATCCAATCCAGACAAAATCAGTAAAATATACACAGAACACAGTATGATGGTGGATGGAGAGCACACCGGATAATATGAAGCACCACTAGAGGCTCACCCCGTTATGGCAAATTAGTACAAGCATATGTTATGCATATAGGCCAAACAGGATGTGAAATACATATAATTGGGCAGGACTATCAGAACGAAGTAAAGATATCATACAATATACAGAGGGACAATATAAAGTGTATAAATATATAAATGATTCAGACTGAGATGTCCGCAACAAAGCCCTACAATAAATACATAAAACCACAATAAAAATAAAAACAGGCCAGAATAGAACAGCCAATGGAGGAACAAAGTCATATACGGTATTAAACCTAAAAGCATCCATGGGTGGGTGTGTGCCCGTACAGACAAATCAACCCATGTGCAGACACACAATCAATATCAAGGAACAAAAAAATAAATAAATAAATAGAGCTCAAAGAAGAAAATACAGGCCATAGTGCATCAATATAACAAAACAACAACAAATACAGGTGCACTCTGTGGTCTCACTAAACCCTCAAACTGATTTTAAAATTGAGAGATTAGTCAACATGTCCTACTGTGTAGAACATGTCTAAGCCCGGGCACCACGTCAAGGTTTCTCAAGTAGCCCAGGACCTAACGCTCTCCTACCTGCGCCGTATGGGCGATACCAGGAGCCAGTGGGCAAATTACAGGAGCATGAGGCCGACTCACAAACAGCTCACCAGTTACCTCCTGCATGTAGCCATGCTTGCAATGGGAGGAGGGAGGAGTCTGCAAGTCCCACTCAAGACTGACTGATATGGCCCAGGCCTCACAGGTGCACCTAAATGTGGCCTGTAGATGGAAAACAGGCACATTTGAATTGGAGTTTATACACCTCCAGGAATCTATATATACAAACCAAAAAAGACAAGGTGGCATTAGCAGGAGGTGCTCAAACCCACATGCAGTCGTGCATATATATAGGGGAGCAAATCCTGCACTTGTGGCCCGTTGCTAATGGCGATCCCCAGCAATATGCATACGGTGGAGGATGCCCGCGGCGAACCACAAGTACCACAATAGACATCTCACACAAGGTAACAAGTGCGGATGTAATAATCAATATAACAATATAACAAAACAACAACAAATACAGGTGCACTCTGTGGTCTCACTAAACCCTCAAACTGATTTTAAAATTGAGAGATTAGTCAACATGTCCTACTGTGTAGAACATGTCTAAGCCCGGGCACCACGTCAAGGTTTCTCAAGTAGCCCCATAGTGCATCAACACTCTATAGGGAGACTCATGGCAGAAAGGGGGCAAAACTGAGGCCCTCATTCAAACCATGCGGAGTAACTGTATGAAGCTGGAAAATCCATTTAGCCTCCCGTTGAGCTAGTAGACGCTTCCAATTACCACCCCTGCTGCCAACAAAAACCCCTATCTATGCCTCTTACCTTCAACAACGAGCCATCGCAGGTGTGGTGTGTCTTGAAATGGCGGGGAATAGTCTTTAAACAGGTATCGTCCTCGTTACTAGCCGCTGCCTGTATCCCCAGGACATGTTCTCTCGTCCGACGCCTCAGTTCTCGTGAAGTAAGACCCACATACAAGAGCCCACAGGGGCAACTCGCAACATACACCACCCTAATGGTGCTGCAGGTGATTGTATGTGTAATATGATAAATCTTCTGACCTGCAGAATCGGTGAAGGAAGTGGTGGTGAGAATGTTGGAACATGCAACACAGTTGCCACAAGAGCGACAACCCCATTTGGAACCCTTTGATCCAAATAAACGTGGAGGGATGGCAGCCTGGTGGTGGCTGTGAACTAGCACGTCCCGAATGTTCCTATCTCTTCGATAGGTTAGAGATGGTCTAGAAGCTAAATGTTTCAAAATCGTATCCATGCGTAAAATGTTCCAATGTGAACTTAATGATTTCAAAACTGCATTATGGCCTGAGTTGTAAGTAGTGATGAAACGTACCATATTATTCTGTATTTTCTTTGTCCCCTTGGGCTGCTGTTGTAAGAGGTCATCCCTCCCAGATCGTTTGGCTCTAAAGTAGCCTTTCTTCAAAGAGGATTCGGTATAGCCCCTCTCCCTGAATCTTTTTGTCAGCTCTTGGGCACGCTTTTCAAACAGCTCATCATTTGAACAAATGCGTCTTAGTCGCAAGAATTGACCCGTGGGGATGCCTTCGATCAATTTCCTTGGATGTGCAGATCCAGCATGTAAAAGGCGGTTGACTGAAGTGGGTTTACGATGAAGGTCAGTATAGATATAGCCATCCTGATCTACCTGTAGGAGGACATCCAAAAAGTCCATATCTCTTTGACTGGATTTTTAGGTAAGATGGATGTTCAAATGGTTTTTATTCAATTTTGTCATGAAGGAGTCCAGTTCTCCAGTCGTGCCCTGCCAGATCATAAGCACATCGTCGATGTATCGATTCCACATTTGTACCCTATCAATAAAGGGAACAGGATCAGTCAATAAGAGACCCCTCTCCCACAGCCCCAGGAAAAGGTTGGTGTAGGACGGAGCGCACGCCGCCCCCATGGCCGTTCCCTGCAGCTGCAGGTAAAAGGATCCCTTAAACATAAAGAAGTTATGCCTAAGAGCGAAATCAAGGATTTGCAAAATAAAAAGTGGCATAGTCACCTTCGACGTTGGACATAGCAAGGAACTGAGCCACAGCTGTCATCCCATCCTTATGACAAATGGAGGTGTAGAGTGATTCTACGTCACAGGTAACAATAAGCATGTCTTCATCTAGTTGTATGCCATTTAGTTTCCGCAGTATATCGCCAGTATCTTTAAGATAAGAAGGAAGATCCTCAACCAAAGGCCGTAAGACATGGTCCACCAGTTTACATATCGGTTCACACAAATTATTGTTACCTGCAACGATCGGAAGACATGGTCCACCAGTTTACATATCGGTTCACACAAATTATTGTTACCTGCAACGATCCGGCGGCCCGGCGGAGTGGAAAGCTGCTTGTGTACTTTTGGTAGCAGGAAAAAAGTAGGTATCGTCGGGCAGGGCACAAGTAGACAACTGAACTCCTTCTGACCAATAATACCTCGGTCATAGGCTGAGCGCAGTATCTTACCCAGCGAGTCTTGAAAGGAATTGAGAGGGTTGAAAGTCTATTTTTTATAGCAAACTGTATTTTTCAGCTGACGGAAAGCGTCCCTCTCATATAGTGTGACTGGCCAGACCACTACATTTCCCCCCTTTATCAGAGGGCTTGATGACCAAATCTTTCATGTTACTCAATTGCTTAATCGCTTGACGTAGGTTATTATTCATATTCCCGTGACAAAACCTAGTGGAGGCCTTGATCAAGTCACCCGTCACCAATTTGACAAAAATATCTATGTTAGGAAACATAGAGACGAGAGGGAATTTTTTTAGATCTAGGTACCAAAGTGCTAGGCAACCTACTTACTGGTGCAGGGTCCTGTTCATCCAAAAGGTCACATAGATCCTGTATAGCTCTTTGTTCATTAGCCAGTGGAGTCAAGAGGGGGTCACCATCTGAAAAATCCTTTTAAAAACCAAGTTCCTTGCAAATAGATTCAGGTCCTTTATCGCTGTAAAAACATCGAATTTAGCGGTCGGAACGAAATTAAGGCCCAAACTCAGGACTTCAAGTTGGGCCTCAGTGAGAATAGTATCAGAAAGGTTAATTACCTGAGCTCTAGACGGACCGGGGTCTCCTGTACGATATCTCTTATTCATTTTTTGATTGTTCGGTAGGTCCTTCCGTTTACCCCCATACCTTGTAGAACGAGAACTGGCTACATCATCACCTCGTGCGCCTTCGGCCTCTGTCGAAGCGTAGGAAGAGACGGAAACACTACGACTCCTTGGTATGGTTTTAAACTTTTTCCATCGATACACCCGTTTCTGTTCATAGTCCTGACGGTCCCTCTGGAATTTGCTGGCCTTAAGTTCCTTTATTTGTTTTTCCCATGTATCATGGCTATTCTCCATTTCGTATTTGAAGGACTCCAAATCAGTGCTAGATAATAGCTGCATCAACTGCAGTCAAATCCTTATCTAATGAACTCAGCCTGGTCTAATTAGCTGATATCAAAAGTTTAAAAAAAGTGTTAGAACTGATATTACAAGCTTCCTCCCATTTAGCATTCAAATGCTCTACTTCAAGACCATAGGAGGGAAACACCTGAACCCGAAGACCCCGTGGAATTAAATCTTTAGATACATACTGCTCAATAGACGTCTTATTCCACCACATACGTAGCCGTTTGTGCGACAGATTCCTAAAAGAGCTCTTCAAGTCACGTATGTTCCTTTGATTATCAGAATCTTGTGTGCTCTCACCATCACAATTAAAAATAGCATTTGCCTGGGACCTCCAAGAGGCCTCCCGGGCTAAGAAATCCATAGTGGGAAAGTCTGCAAAAAACAAATGAATGTCTGCAGATAACAATGTACACCAATAGTAGATAGCTCACAGTAGTGAGTACCTTTGCCAAGCCGACACGTAAAGTAAAAATCCAAAGGAAGAAAAAGGGCCAGCACACAATAATATTATATATAAACTTTATTAGACGTCTCCAATCGAGACAAAAACAATAAAATATACACAGAACACAATATGATGGTGGATGGAGAGCACACCGGATAACATGAAGCACCACTAGAGGCTCATCCCGTTATGGCAAATTAGTACAAGCATATGTTATGCATATAGGCTAAACAGGATGTGAAATACATATAATTGGGCAGGACTATCAGAACGAAGTAAAGATATCATACAATATACAGAGGGACAATATAAAGTGCATAGTGCAAGAATAGCAAAGTGTATAAATATATATATATGATTCAGACTGAGATGTCCGCAACAAAGCCCTACAGCCCTACAATGTTTATTTCACCAACACTCAGTAATCATTGTACCTGGACAGTGTTTATCCCGGATCTGGCGGATTCTCGGTAGATTCCGCCGCTTGATGTCCGACCATTTTTTTTAACATGGCCATTGGGTGTGTGTTTGCCGCCATGCTCCATCCGTAACTCCTTCCGTATCTCCCGCAAGATCACTTGCTTGTCTGTGTGTGATCTGAGGTCATCATAGCCTCTCTCTAACAGGCGCTGCGTGATTAAAAAAGGAAGCATTTAATTAATTGCTTTTTTTTTTTTAAATAAAACTAAGATTACGTAACTTTAACATTAGCAGAAGTGGAGCACGTCAGGCTATTCCAGAAAGTTGAACAAGCGGTCGGATCTGTCCTGCCGCTAGTTCACTTATGCCCCCAGACAGTGGCGTAGCTAGAAATGTCTTGGCCCTACAGCAAATTTTTTTAATGGGGCCAACCTAACTATCACAGAAATATTTTCACAAGCCCTTCCTTTTATGCCACCCACATAACTGTGGATAGTAAAGATCGCTCTCTCAGACCAGGCCCGGCAGCTGTTTCAGCGGTTTCATACACTGTCTATACTGTCACTGTGTATAATTTCATTGTGTAATACTGTTGAGGGGGCCCTGACAAATTCTTTTAGTTCTCCTCCTTCTGGATGGGCCCTTTCTGGGTCAGGGCCCCCAAGCAGCCCCTGTAAATACGCCACAGCGACAAGAATGACGATTCGTCAACATTTACTATGATGGTGGCGGCCAGGGGTGTAACTATCGGGGAAGCAGGAGAAGCGTCTGCTTTGCGGCCCTGACCCAGAGGAGGCCCATCTGACCTGCAGGGTATAGCGAAGTGAGGTCACGGTTATGGGCAATCGAGGGTTGCTCACTGTATTGGAGAACCCTGGGCAGGCATGTGGCAATGAAGGAGAGGTAGACACGGTTCCTCTGGGGCACACTCTGTATGTAGGGACCAGGCCTGATGGTGGATGAGGTGCCCTGGATGTTACGGGTATTTTGAGTGCCTGGGGCAAGGTCCCTTTAAGGTTCGTGACGCCAGTGCCTTTGAAGGTGGCACACCGGTTTATAGTTGGAATAAGTGAGGTACACAGGTGGTATAGTGAACCAAACGTTGCTTTACTTAACAGTCCAACTTTGTACATACAGATGGTAATACAGTCATTTAGAGCACAAGCTTCAGAAGCAGGCTTATTTCACAAGATGGCAGGTATTGATTATGCAAGATACTCAGAGGGTAAATCCACAATACACTCAGAATCAGGTTGTACCTTTCCTCAGAAATAGTGTACACTGTTCTTTTTAGAACTCCTGTCTGGCTTTCTATCCCAAGGCCCGGATGCCTAAATGGTGGCTTAAATCCTTAGTAAAATATATATCTTCCTCTCGTATTAAATCCTTGCTTTGCTTTCTAATGCATCTGCCCATCAGTGTTACTTATCTTTGCTTGTAATATCCTGACTTGAATGGTGCAGGTCTGTGGGTTTCTCCCAGGAGGTTCTGTCCTTCTACTGGGGTGTCTCAACTGAGCTAAGCTTAGCCTCAGGAGCTTCAGGCTGACGAGGTCTCCTCACTAGCCTCCTGGTCATAGCTAGCAGCCAGGGCTATCAAGCTGCATGTCAGGAGGAGACCCTCAGCATATCTCTGGCTGGTGCCTTCTAACTTCTGTCTTCTCAGACTCCTGACTCTGCACACCCTCTCCCTGTCTGGGCCTGGACATTTATACTAGGAGCTCTCTATCTCCCTCTAGTGTCTGGGATGTCTAACTACACCCAACTAGGCCTGCTATTGCATCATACAGGGGAACATTGCATATGAAAACACATTAGAAAATACATTAAATGCACAATTAAATATAACATTTCTGTCCCTTGTGAGTAGGAGTAAGGCGCACACCAATTGACCCTTGTGTAGTGCCCACCCCTACCTAGTGGGACACTACACATCCCACAGAAGGAGGAGGACTAAAAGATTTGGTCAGGCCCCCCTCGGCAGTATTACACAATGAAATTATGTAACACAGTGACAGTATAGACAGTGAAGGAAACGGATGGAACCAGCTGCCGGGCCTGCAGCTACACCGCTGGTGGCGAGGGAAAAGTTCCAGCAGCAGCAAGGCAGCGCACGGCGAGAGGCAGTCTAACTAAAAGCTCTGCATCTTGTAGTCTAATTACAGGGAACCGCTCGCCGTGCGCTGCCTTGATGCCGCAGTAACTGACCACCACCATGTCATCATCATCACAACCACCAAACCAACAATTATTATTGTTTGAGAGTGAAATACTACAATTTAAGTTAACATAAATCTAATTGTATTCAAATTGTATGTGTGTGGGGTATAAGCTATTAGATATTGTCCATCTGAGGAGAGATCTACCGGTATGGGGTGTAAAGCTGGTCCGCCTCCACGTGGTGCACCCTGTGTAACGCTAAATGAACCAGCAAATATAGAATGTAAAAAATTACGTCTCCCGACCAAGAGGACACTTATTAGAATCTTTAGACTAGCCACCCGCACACTGCGGCCCTCCAGCAAACTGCGGCCCTGTAGCTGTGGGAAAAATACAACTCCCATCATTCCATGACAGCCTACAGCTATCATACTATAGAAGGGCATAATGGGAGTTGTAATGGAAAACAAGGGAGTGAGCACTCACAACTCCTGGACCATAGGGTGCAATATTAATATTTATTCAGATAGGACCTGTCAGGTCCAATAAGTATTTTAAAAAACAATCACAAACCATAAATCACATACAATATAAAATGGTACCAATAAGCTGAAGTATAAACCTTATTCATCAATCCTATAATGGAATAAAACACTTGAGAAAACCGCATACAATAATAATATTATTTGTGTCACAATCTGCAGTCCATAGTATTATATAATTGCTAGAGGTGGACAGTCACAAATAGTGTAGGTGCTAACACTGTTCGTTATGCCGCACACCGCAACTTGTTTGCAATGTCTCAGTGATATGTGCAATAGATCACTCCAAGTGCTGGTTTAAATAATGACCAGTTCCAGCATTATAATATAGTAAATCGCTCCAGATGTACTCCTCTTCTTATCGTTGGTATAATTGTCCTGAGCGGTAAGTTCACTGGTATTCAAATCTCACAGTTCAGGTTCTTACCTAGATCCTGGCGCTGCGTCCCGCTGCCAGACCTCCCAGCGTTTCCACGAGGTGCATACAATGTTTGTCGCTTTCGGCGTCCTGCCTTGCGTGTCTCAGGCGAGTGACGTCACGATATCGCGGTGCTGGATGCACAGGATCAGTGCTTGTACAATAAAGTCCGTTCTTGTGTATCGGAGCGGTATATTGCAGCGGTAGTTATACCTAAAGAGTCTTCTATCGCATGGCCATGCAATTTGATAATGGATGTTAGATGGGCGCTTCTTCCTGACACCATGTTTGGATTCGGCCCTGGACATCCTCTTGATAAAGTCACCCCCTCTCCAATGTTTGTTGATTTTTTCCAGGGCAACAAAAAATAGCTTGGAATGATCTCTACCATGGACATCATCATAATGTTTGGACAGTGAATGTTTAGCGTATCCCTTTTTAACATTTGAGACATGTTCACTGATTCTGGTTTTTAATAGCCTTTTTGTCCTGCCTATGTATTGGCGTTTGCATGGGCACTGTATTAAATAAATCACTCCAGCCGAATTACATGTAAGGCAGTCGTCAATCTCCCAAGTGAACGAGTTATGAGCTGAATGTATTGTGGTTATTTTCCTTTCTTGCACGCTCATTTTGCACCCCATACATCGCCCACATTTAAAAACCCCTTTGAGATTCAAATAAGAACCTAAGTGTGTTGTGGGTCGGGCTAGTTTGAGTTTCAAACTTGGGGCCTTCGTATATACTATTTTAGGTGTATTCGGCAATTGTGAACCAATTACTTTATCACTTAGTATATGATACCAGTGTTGGTTATAATATTTTTAATCTTTTTATAGTTCCCATTAAAAGGCAAAATCATTTTGATGTCCATTTTGGATTCTTAAAGTGTCTCAGCTACTTTTTTATCTACAAAGAAGGATTCTCTTTCAAGCTTCCTCACCTTGTTTAAAGATTCATCCAAAATGGTAATTGGATACTTCTTTTCTAGAAACTGGGCTTTCATCTTAAAAGCCTCTTCTTCGAATTTGTCCTGTTCCGTACAATTTCTTTTAATTCTACGGAATTGTCCCAAAGGGACATTCAGTAGCCACCTAGGCAGGTGACAACTGTTGAAGAGGATAAAGCCATTCCTGGCAGTTGGTTTCTGAAAAGTACTGCAGGAATAGCGATTATCCTCTCTCCTTATCAGTAGGTCCAAAAATTCAGTTTCTTCCTTAATATTCGATGTAAAAACTAAATTAACATTATTTCTATTAATCTCCTCCATCCAAAAATTCTAATAGTTTTGACTGTCCTCCTCTCCAAATAAATATTACATCGTCAATGTAGCGCCGCCATAGGACCAGATCGGCCCCAAGTCTGGGTCCAATGATTGTCGATTCCCACTCTGCCAAAAATAGATTGGCATAACTTGGGGCAAATCTGGTCCCCATGGCGGTGCCACATTTCTGCAAAAAATATTCCCCTTCAAAATAAAAATAATTATGTTCCAAAATGTACTGGATCCCTTCCAAAATTAGTTGGATGTGGGGGTCTTTAAATGTTCAATTTTTTGTTAGTTGTTGTTTAACCGCCTCTAATCCCTGTTGGTGGTCTATGACTGTATATAGGGACTGGATGTCCAAAGTCCCTAAAATCCAACCAGGTTCAACAACCAGTCCTTCCAGAATTTGGATAATCTGTGTGGTGTCCCTCAAATACGACTTAGTATCTTTCACCAGAGGTTGGAGTTGGATGTCTATATACCTCGACAGATTAGAGGTGATTGACCCAGTCCCGGGGGGTCCACCAGACTCTTGTGCACCTTGGGCAAACAGTAGAAGGTAGGTAATCTTCTATCTGTGCCCAAGATGAACTCTGACTCCTGCTTCAAGAGGATTCCCTGTTCTAACCCTTTCTTACATAGATCTTCCAAACCTTGATTAAACTTCTGTATTGGATCACCTTTAAGTTTTATATATGTTTCTTGATCCCCAAGTAACCTTAAACATTCCTTATTATATTGTTCCGTTTCTAAAATCACTGTCACCCCGCCCTTATCAGCCGGGCGTATAGTTATGTTATTATGTTTTTGAAATGATTTGATGGCCTGAATCTCTCGTTTAGTTAGATTATTATTGTTACGTGCTCTAACTGTAATTTTTCTCAGGTCGTCTTCCACACATTTCTGGATTGTTGCAATTTCCCTACTAATTTCATTCCATGGGAACATTTTGGATTTCTTTCTTAGGGAAGTATATTTACATGACTCTATTGATTTCCCATCAGGAAATTATCTGGTTATAGGATTTTTTATATAGTATTTCCTAAGACAGAGATTCCTAATACATTTTTGGACACCTATATAAATCGAAAATTTACCTACGGTATTGGATGTGGCAAACTTTAACCCTTTATTCAAGAGATTAACTTGTGGGGTGGTGAGAATTTTAGAACTTAGATTAATTATTGATCCCATCTCTGGGATTGTGAGTGTCTCCGATGTCGTGGCTCCCTTTCTCTTGCTCCTCCTTGTCTTTCTTTTGTTGACTGATAGTGTTGTTGGTGATTTGTGTTGTTGTTGTGGTAATACATGTGCTGATTCCGTGTATGATAATTTGGTTGAAAGTTCTTCCTTGTGGGATACTGGTGATTGGTGTTCTTGTGCCTCAAATTGTATGGTGACCTGTGTCGGATTTCTGTGTCTCGTGCGTGTCCTGTGATGTGCCGGGGTAAGGTCTAAAAAATGTTGTTCCTCCAATTCCTCGTACCTGTTATGAACTGGTACATTATAGGTATTTGTCCTTTCTTCACTTCTTAATTCTATATCTATCAGTTCCTGATGGGAATCTTCTCCCTCTTCCTGAGTTTCTACTGGTCTTTCTTGCTGTTTATTTTTATATCCTTCTATATGTTTTTTACTTTTTTTTTAATCAATTATTTCCACCTCCAACTTGTCTAAGTTTTTACATAGTCTATCCTGCCACATATTACATTCTGTATTTTTCGGGAATTTCTCTGTGTTCCCTCAATTTCCCAATCTTAGTGTTCAGATCTCCTAGAATTTCAAGTTTTCTTTTAATAATCAAATTCATCAGAGCTATCGACTGAGTAGTCAATAAATTGTTCCATTCTCTGGTGAATTCGTCATTAATAAGGTCTTGCGCTGGACTCTTATTAATTAGTAAACCCTTTGGGATCTTAGTTTTTTCTACATAATATTGTAGGGAACGAATCTCCCAATGTTGCCTTAATTGTTTTTGTAACAGATTCTCCAAGTTTCTGAAGCTTTCTGTCATTGTGTCATTTTCTGGGATCTCACTATAATTAAAATCATTAAATTTATAGTTTTCGGCCTTCAGCCTCTTGCTATCCATATGGTGCCAGATGTCCATAGTACACTATGGGGAGCCCAACCACAATAACGGGCTATAACAAATAGTAATAAATAAATGAGTGGGTAGCTCACCACCTAGTGGCTATGACGGGTGCTACTAACTCAAGAATCGGGTGCCCGACCTGATGAAAAATGATAATGGAAAACAAGGGAGTGAGCACTCACAACTCCTGGACCATAGGGTGCAATATTAATATTTATTCAGATAGGACCTGTCAGGTCCAATAAGTATTTTAAAAAACAATCACAAACCATAAATCACATACAAAATAAAATGGTACCAATAAGCTGAAGTATAAACCTTATTCATCAATCCTATATAGGAATAAAACACTTGAGAAAACCGCATACAATAATAATATTATTTGTGTTGTACTTTAAGAACAACTGGAGGACCGCTGTTTGAATAGACTGTGTTCGTGTGGAGGGGGAGGGGGGGTTTGGTGGTATGCAGTGTGGGTATATTATGTGAGGCAGGAAATTAGATGTGCAATGTGCATCTGATATAGATTTGTCTGCTCTGCAGCCTTTCAAAAAGCTCTAAGAAATCGCTGAACACCGAACCAGAACTTTTACTAAAATGTTTGGGTTCGGGTCCGGGGTCCAAAAATCCTAAAGTTCGGTACGAATCCGAACTTTACAGTTCGGGTTCACTCAACCCTACCTAGCAGCAATAGATGAAAAGATGATTATGGTTCTTACCTCATTGTGACAGTGAACCGCTCCTCAGGAGACATGCATTGCCTCATGTTGGTGTCCTGGACTGAGTGGCCAGGACTTAGGTCTGCCAGCCGACTGTAAATAATCGGTACTGACATGCGACATAAACCCATGGAACTTTGCTATTTCAGGTCACAGTAAACGGTGTGTAAGTGGTATTTCTTAGACTATTGGGAGACGAGGGTGAACCTAGTACGTCCTCCTTGTTTTTTTTGTTCAGCACAGCAAATTGTACGTATGGCTGAGGTACAATCCAGTATAGGGGGGCAACGACCGTGTTTTTCCCCCCTTTTTTGACATGTTAATTAGCCAGAAATTGCCAGAAACCGATGGCATCCAAGCCGAGTAATCTAAAAAAAAGCTCTTTATGCTGCAACAGCAGTAGAAAATTCCATTGGTGCAATCAGCTGACCTTCGTATGGGTGTTTCTAGGGGATTGGGGCTTAAATGGTGACATTTTCCTCCTTCAAATTTTGGCATTAAGGGGTAAATACTGACGTATCGGTCCCTAAAGCTGAGTTCTATTCCCAGTGTCCCTCCTGAATAATGATATTTTAAGCCAAGCTGTAGGAATATCAGAGAATTCACACAGGAGAGAAGCTGTTATCAGTCACAATTTCTAAACTTGACCTGTGAACTTAGGATGGGGCCAGATACCTGGGTTTCGGTGAGCCCCTCTGGCTTAGCTCTGCTTTGAATCTTGTCTATAAGAGATAATGGGAGCAACAAGTAAATGTTTGTTTTCTCATTGTTATTTAGACAAAACATCCTTGTCCTCTCAACAGGTTTGCATATGTTGGTGCACATTGACTGCCCATAGCCGTGCCTGTGGATTAGTATGGGAAGTATTTGAGATAAATTATGATTTTTTCATGCATTTCCTAATTTTTTTTTTACTCAACTTCTTGTCGCTTCTAGGTATAGTATAACCTTCAGCAAATTCTGATACTAGAGAAGGTTGTAATAGCAGTTCCCATTAGTGTGAGAGATAAGTTAACAGAAATTTGGTCCAAAAATGAAAATTTGTGTGTAGTAGTAGTAGTTATTTTCTTTTAAGTTCCTTTAAGACATCTTTGTATGTTTAAGAGCAAACATGTGGTTCAACATGTTAGCAAAAAGTATGTTTGAAAATTGGATTTATTATACATTTTTAACCCCTTATGGACTGGGCTCATTTTCACCTTAAGGACCAGGCCATTTTTTGCATCTCTTACGAGTATAAAAAAACAAATTTACCAAAATATTTTAAAAATTTGCAAATTTCAATTTCTCTACTTTTATAATAGATAGTAATACCTCCAAAAATAGTTATTATATTACATTCCCAATATGTCTATTTCATGTTTGGATCATTTTGGGAATGCCATTTTATTTTTTGAGACGTTACAAGGCTTAGAAGTTTCAAAGCAAATCTTGATATTTTTTAGAAAATTTCTAAAAACCACTTTTTCTTGATCAATTCAGGTCTAAAGTCACTTTGTGAGGGTTACATAATAGAAACCACCCAAAAATGACCCAATCCAATTTTACAAACTACACCCCTCAAGGTTTTCAAAACTGATTTTACAAACATCGTTAACCCTTTAGGTGTTCCACAAGAATTAATGGAAAATAGAGAGAACATTTCAAAATTTCACTTTTTTTTGGCAGATTTTCTATTTGAATAAATTTTTTCTAGAAACAAAGCAATGTTTAACAGCCAAACAAAAGTCAATATTTATGGCCCTGATTCTGTAGTTTACAGAAACACCTCATATGTGGTCGTAAACTGCTGTACGGGCACACGGCAGGGCGCTGAAGGAAAGGAATGCCATACGTTTTTTGGAAGGCAAATTTGTCTGGACTGGTTGTTTGACGCTATGTACTATTTGAAGCCCCCCTGATGCACCCTAGAGTAGAAACTCCAAAAAAGTGACCCCATTTTGGAAACTAAGGGGTAGGGTGGCAGTTTTATTGGCGCTATTTTGGGGTGCATATGACTTTTTGATCGCTTGCTATTACACCTTTTGTGATGTAAGTTGATAAAAAAAATTGCTTTTTTAACACCTTTTTTTTGTGTTCATCTGAGAGGTTAGGTCATGTGGTATTTTTATAGTTCATGTTCTTATGGACACGTCCATACCTAATATGTATACTTTTTTTTATTTATTTTAGTTTTATAAAATATCATTTTTGAAAAAAAATATAGTTTTCTCCAATTCTCCAAAGTTTGAGAGCCATATTTTTATTTTTTTTATTTTTTTTGGGCGATTGTCTGGCCAAATAGAATTAAAACTGGGGAAGGGGATTATAAATTTTGTACTCCATGGAAGTGTGTTTCTCCCTGAAGCAACAGTTAATGCAGAGGCCCGGATGATCGGGGCACATGTCACACTGAGTGGTGGTGTCCTTCCGTATCCCCCTCCTGTGACACACACTGCACTTTTTTTTTGGGATGGGCGCTTCCAGTTCCTGAGGTACTCCAGCCTGCTCTTTCCCGGTCAGAAAAGATCATGTCCTTGAGGACTGCCTCATAGAACTGCAGAAATTTCCCTGTGTTCACCAGCGCTTCGGGACAGCACAAAAGAGTTGTGCAAGCCAACCTGTGCCATGCCTGGGTTTTGCGCTTGGCGTTATATGGCTTGAGGACTTGATCAGAGAGATCAACTCCTCCCATATACCCATTGTAGTCCACGATACAATCGGGCTTGAGGACCGTTGCTGCAGTACCGTGAATTGTGGACAGTACAAGGACATCCCTCTTGTCCTTAAATCTGAACAACAGGTTTCCACTGGTAAAGGCACGTGTCTGGGGATAGGTACCTGGAGGGGGGGTGGGTAGGGAGTCTGCGTTGATTTTTCCGCCCGGTCCCAGATTTAGGGTACTGCTATTTTGGCAATTGTATTTCATCCCTCAATAAAAAAGTAAGCACAGCCAAGCCCCTGAAAAAAAACCCCCCACTATTGGTTAAATGTACTTGGTGGCAGCTTGTGCTGGCGCACCACAAGACACAAAATGGCCGCCGATCACCCCAGAAAAAAGTGATAAAAAAACGCTCTGGGCAGCCTAAAAACAGTGAGCAATTAACTAGCAGAAGTTGAATGATTCACAGCTGTAGATCGATCACTGAATAAAGTCCTTTGGAGGAGTTAATCACTGCCTAATCTCGCCCTAACGTCGCAGCTGCAACCTCTCCCTACACTGATCAGAGCAGAGTGACGGGCGGCGCTATGTGACTTCAGCTTAAATAGAGGCTGGGTCACATGGTGCTCTGGCCAATCACAGCCATGCCAATAGTAGGCATGGCTGTGATGGCCTCTTGGGGCAGGTAGTATGACGCTTGTAGATTGGCTGCTTTGCAGCCTTTCAAAAAGCGCCAAGAAAGCGACGAACACCGAACCCAGACTTTTAAGAAAATGTTCGGTGTTCGGGGGTTCGCTCATCCCTAGTTATCACATGACCTAAATTCCATGCTGCCATTCACATGTGTCAATCTTCAAATAAAAAAGCAGTTTACATTGAGTTAAAAACATATTTCAATCATATATCGAAGATGGAAAGCATGTTCTACAAATTTATCTTAAAATTGCAAGATTAAATCCAATCTTTTATTAAGTCCCTCAGGGTGACTGGTGCTCAGCTGAAATATCCAGAAGGATTCCCTGTTCAGGAGTTTTCTCCTGTGATCGCCTCCTCTCGTGGGTACTTTAACCCTCTCAATGCCTTGAATCAACATGCCGGATGTGTCCCCATCATGGAAAACCGCAAAGTGCAAGCTCGCCGCAGACACTCCGCGGCTTCCATGATGCGGCACATCCGAGATATGCTTACCTATTCTCACCTTAATAGAATTTATAATGCAGCCTACATATTGTAAGCTGTAAATTCGACATGTGATTAGATATACTGCATAAGTGGTATTGCAGTTGAGATAAGATTTCACTTGAAAGACCTTGTTATTAGCTGTGGACTTAAAATAGAAGGAACCAATCTTAACTACTGGCACAATACTTATCTGGTGGCAGCAGCAAAGAAAGAGGAGGATTATGGGGAAACATGGTCTATAGACTGGCTCGTCATGGGGAGGGGCCTGTTATGGTGTAATTTCCAATGTAGATATATTATCGGTTGTATATTTTATGTATGATGGGATATATTTCACTTATGGGTTGTAAAAATGTATCAATGTACTCTGATAGGTTGGAAGATATGGAACCAATACCAGATATTATTGGTCTTCCGGGTGGGTTATTGTTTATGAAATTTAATTTAGTAAAATGACTTAATCCAGTAGCCATACTTATTACCATGTTGTCTTTTTTAATTGCGTTACATGCTATGCAATTTCCACACTTAAAAGTACCATGTATTTTGGAGACCAATGTTTCATTAATGAGAGTATTAAAGACACTGTGCACCAGCTCATCCTTGAGATTGCAACCCCGATGATAGGTGATTGATGGATAGTCAGCGATCACATTTCCGACATCAGGATCCGACTTAAGGATACCCCAATGGTCCTTTAGAATCTTACGCACTTCTTTATGTGCCAAAATCATATGTACTAATGATTTGCATCTTGGTATCTGTCGCCTAACCTTTTTTTGGGTGTAGGAGATTGTCCCTGTCACATGCTGATTAAGCTTTTTTCAGAGTGGATTTCGGGTATCCTCTCTGCAGAAATCGCCTTTGAAGGTCATTTGTTGCCCGTTTAAAATAAATCCATTCTGAGCAGTTTCGCCTGACCCTCAGATATTGACCCTCTGGAATCCCGCTTTAGTGCATTCGGATGTCCGCTATTCCATCTCAGCAGAGTGTTTGTTGCTGTAAGTTTGCAAAACATTCTTGTTATTATCCTGTCAGAATGACTAAGTATGGAGTAAAATTTCTCAAATTTGGCTTTGGTGCCATTCCAAAGGATAAAGATGTCATCAATAAACCTTATCCACATACTGATTGACGGGGTCCATTGTTCCATCTCTTTACCAAAGACCACTTTCTTTTCCCACCAGTCCAGGTAGAGATTGGCAAACATAGTGGCACAAGGGCTCCCCATCACCACTTCCCTGAGCTGGTGGTAGATTTTTACGATCATACGTAAAGATTTTGTTACTTGGGATAAACTGTAACAACTCGGTCATATAGCTATTATGTATGAATTAAAAAAGCTATTAATAAAGCTCTTAAATCTTCACATCCACTGTTGTGTGGAATCGAGCTGTATAGGGCTTCCACATGAAGACTAGCTAGAAGTGTGTCCTTCCCACAGTAAATGTCATAAAGGCAGCTCAAGAGACCTCCTACCTATCTCTTGTATATATGCAAACTAGTTCCCAGTCACCAGAAAAAGAGAGAAGGACTTAAAATCATGATGGCCTAGCAGCAAAGGACGAAAAAATGATTATGGTTCTTACCTCAGGGTGACTGTGAACCGCTCCTCGGGAGACATGCATTGCCTCATGTTGGTGTCCTGGACTGAGTGGCCAGGACGTAGGTCAGCCAGTAGACTGTCAATAATCGGCACTGACGTGTGACATAAAGCCATGGAACATTTTAGGGTGCTATTGCAGGTCACAGTAAACTGTGTGTAAGTGGTTTTTCTTAGACTATTGGGTGACGAGAGTGAACCTAGTACTTCCTCCTTGTTTTTTTGTTCAGCACAGCAAATTGTACATATGGCTGAGGTACAATCCAGTATAGGGGGGGGGGGGGGGGGGGGGGCAATATTTTTTTTATTTTAATCAGCCAGAAATTGCCAGAAACCGATGGCATCCAAGCCAAGGAATAAAAAAAAAAAAGCTATTTATGCTGCATCAGCGGTAGAAATTTCTACTGTGCAATCACCTGACCTCCTTATGGGTGTTTCCAGGGGTTTGGAGCTTAGTGACATTTTCCTCCTTCAAATTTTGGCATTAAGGAGTGAATACTGACGTATCTGTCACTAAAGCTTAGCTCTATTCCCAGTGTCCCTCCTGATAATTGATATTTTAAGCCAAGATGTTAGAATATCAGAGAATTCACACAGGAGAGAAGCTATCAGTCACAATTTCTAAACTTGACCTGTGAACTTAGGATGGGGCCAGATACCTGGGTTTCGGTGAGCCCATCTGGCTTAGCTCTGCTTTAAATCTTGTCTATAAGAGATAATGGGAACGACAAGTAAATGTTTGTTTTCTCATTGTTATTTAGACAAAACATCCTTGTCCTCTCATCAGCCAAACAGATTTGCATATGTTGGTGCACATGGACTGCCCATAGCCGTGCCTGTGGATTGGTATGGGAAGTTTTTTAGAGAAATAATGATTTTCTCATGCATTTCCTAATTCTTTTTTTACTCAACTTTTAGTCGCTTCTAGGTATAGTATAACCTCCAGCAAATCCTGATACTAGAGAAGGTTGTAATAGCAGTTCACATTAGTGTGAGAGATAAGTTAACTGAAATTCATTTGAATAGATTCAATTTGGTCAAAAAAATGCTCTGAATTTCCTGAAAATTTGTGTGTGGTGTAGTAGTAGTAATTTTCTTTTAAGACATCTTTTGTAGGTTTTAGGGTAAACACATGGTTGACCATGTTAGCAAATATCATGTTTAATGGGGTCGTGTTTGTCTGGAATGACGTGAGCACCCAGCGTCATGCTCCCCTCCTCTCCCCAGCCCTGCCTCTCGGTGCTCTGTCTGATTGCTGCCGTGCGGGATGCCAAAACATGTGCGGTGGTCTGGGTTCCTGATCGGTTAGTGAAAGAGACTCTGTACCTGCTGCTCTTGCTTCTGCCCCAGCTTCAAGTTGACTTTTCCTTTCTGGGATTCGCCTCTTCTCTGTCAGGTTTTCTGATGTCCCTTGGCTGGATGCTTCCTGGCTGTTTGTGGACTTCTTTTGCTTGTTTGTTTGCACTGCTCTGTTGAGGATCCTTGACAGCCTTTCACTTGGTGGCCTGCTGGCCTGGTCAAGAGGAGCTGTCTGACACAATTCTGGGCTGTCTGACACATCCCTCCGCTCTTCTTTTTTTCCCATTGGGTTTGAGGGGTTATTATTAACAGAGCTATTTGAATAACAGTCGCAATACCAGCGACTTAGTTGGATTTGGCTCCGAAGCTAAATGACTTTGTTAAAGGGATAGAAGAGAAGAAATTAAAAAGTAAAAAAAACCACACAAAATAAATTAATAAAAAAAAAAAGGAATGAAAATAAAGGAAAAAATGGAAAGTACTAAAAAAAAAAAAAAAAAAAAATGGGAATGTAAAAAACTTGATAATGGGCCCTATGCAAAACAGGAGTACTAAGTAAAAGAAGGTAAAACTTTTTATTAGAGTTAAGCGGAAAAGTTCGGGACCCGAACTAGACCCCGAACCCCATTGAAGTCAATGGGTACCCGAACTTTGGAGCACTAAAATGGCTCTAAAAAAAAGTAATGGAAAGGGCTAGAGGGCTTCAAAAGGCAGCAAAATGTGGTTAAGAGCATGGCAAGTGCTCTGCAAACAAATGTGGATAGGGAAATAACTTAAAATAACAAAATCCGTAAACAAAAAAAAATTATAATCTTGATTTAGGACGACAATGTCCATGTGGAGTAGGAGGCGGTAGATGTGGCGGTGTAGGAATAAGCGGCTGCGCTTGTCTGTGATAACCTCCTGCCATGTTAAACAAACGTTCAGACAATACACTGGCTACAGGTCAGGCCAGTACCTCCATGGCGTGAAGGACAAGCTCAGAGAAAATATCAAATTGGATCGTGAACATCACGGGGACGTGCGACATGGTGGAGCAGTATGTGTGCACACACCTACACATACTGATGGGTCTGCCCCCTTCAACTTCTGGGTCTCCAAATTGGGCACATGGCCTATCAACTTTCAATGTTCTTTTATGCGCCTACCATGGTGATCACAGGTAACAGGGAATCAGTGTTCCATGCCGGAGAGGGAGCCTGAGAAAGGGATACCACATGCAAGGGAGATGAATGGGTGGAAATGTGGGACAAGTTATTAAATTAAATTCAGCACATGCGCCAGGCAAGGGATGTGCGTCTAACCGGCTAGGCCCAGAGCTGCTACGAGATTTCGCCCATTATCGCACACCACCAGGCCGGGCTTGAGACTCACTGGCACCAACCAGTTATCGGTCTGTTGTTCCATGCCCGTCCACAGCTCCTGCGCGGTGTGTAGGCGCTGTTGTCCCCCAAACAGATAAGTTTTAAAACTGCCTGTGGTGAAGGTGTTGCGCTGACCAGATGAGGAGGCGGTAAAGGAGGAGGAAGCGGAGTAGGAGGAGGAAGCAACACGAGGCAAAGAGAAGCGCTTTGTAATCCTCGGTGGTGGAAAGACATGCGCCAACCTGCTATCTGCCTCAGGCCTGGACGCCACTGCATTTACCCAGTGTGCTGTTAGGGAGATATAACGTTGCAGACCGTGCTAACTGGTCCACGTATCTATTGTTAGCTGGACCTTGCCACAGATGGCGTTGCGCAGTGCACACCTGATTTTGTCCTTCACTTGGTTGTGGAGGAAAGGGATGGCTCGCCCAGAAAAATAGTGACGGCTGGGCACAACGTACTGTGGGACAGCCACCTCTATAAGGCTTTAAAAACCCCTTAGTGACCACCCATACGTGTTTTTACTGACGTAAACAAAGGGGGGTTTTAGCTAAACGGCTGTCTTTAATCAATCATTACATGTACTTAAAATTGTGCATTAAAAACTATAACTTGTCCTGCAAAAAATAAGACCTCATACAAGTACATTTTTGAAAAAACTAAAAAGTTCTCGCTCTTGGAATGCAATTTAAAAAAACATGTGCTTGGTCACTAAGAGGTTAAAACTTTCCGTCCCCACCAGACGTAATGACAGCATTTCAAAGGCCAGGAATTTAGAAATGCTGGCATTCAAGGCCAGGAATCGGGGGTGGGTAGGGGGTTATTTCCTCTTTCGCTGCAGTGTTTGGGAATTAGACAGCTGAACTCTTCCATGGAACATTGTGGAGATGCTTGGTGACCAAGGTGGTGGTGTTGCTGGCACATCCTCTGTTTGCAGGGTGGTGTGGTGAGCAGGACCGTGATACGGTTACACGGACGCCAAATTATGCAGTGGGTCAGATGTAGGTGATAGTTTATAGTTTTGTTTGTGACGCCAATTGCAGCGTGCGCAGGGTACTGTTGCAGGGCCCTTTAAGGTGTTGTAACTCACGTACCATGTTAGGAATGCCAGAGTGGTGTAATGTCTCTGTGTAGTAATGGCAATAGTGTCAACAGTGTCTCCTACCTGGGCACGGCTGGCTCCTTGATCCTGGCTCACTTGCAATAAAATGAGTGTGGTGCTAGTAGGAGTAATTGAGGAACTTGGAGCATGTGTTGAGATCCAGACCTCGGGTAAAGTTCAAACTTGTCTTTACTGGTAGTAATTCTCATCCAAGCAAGGTACAGCATTAGTCTTTAGTCCCAGCAGGTATTGGCAATGTGTTGCAGGAATCTATCTTCTGCTCTATCATGTACCTAGAGCTTTTGCTGGAAAAGGACGTCTGTTCAGTAGCTCCGTAATGTGGCAGGAATTTATGCTTCTGCACTGACTATCTTCTGCTATCTAGGGACTAACTTGCTCAGGAGGATTATGGGTTCTCCTGGGTCTCTGGACTTTGACTCCCAGTTATTGTCTCAAGGTATGCTTCTTTCTGTAACTGGAGGTGGCTGCTTGCTTTCTTCCAGCTGAGGCTGCAAGGCTCAGGCTGGGGATGAATATCAGTGTCTCAGCCGAGACAAGATCCTCGCTTTGGATCTCTATATCTGGGAGCTCATACATGCACATCCTACCCCTAGCAGGGGGTGGGTTATACTAACTTCTAACTTCCTTCTATCCCCATGAGGCAGGATCTAGGCCAGCTCACTTCTGCTCACTAAACTGGCTAAGTCCTTGCTGAACACATTGCCGCCACCTGCTGGTGAATATTGAAATTACAGCAATATATATTTACAAGGCTTTACAATGCACATTTGAGAATATGATGTGAAATTACATTTGATGACAAAGTTAATGCTCTTAACTGGTTGTAGCGGGGTAAAAGAGTTTTGTAACACTACTCTGGGGTGTTAAAGTGGCAGGTGCCACTGTCACTCCAGAGGGGGATAAAGAGGCCGAGACTGCAGCAGGAGGAGACAGAGACCTTTCTAGGTTTTTGAGGTGTCTATGCAGTGTCCCAGGGGGTCAGTAGTGTATGCTGGGCTTTGTAGTGCAGATTACCCACTAACCTGGGATCCACTGTCGTCTTCAATGGGGCAGATACTGGAACAGGCAGGTGATTAAAAGTTCGTGACGCCAGTGTCAATTAAACGGTGACACGCCGTGTATGGTATTGTAGAAGAATGAAGCAAGCACAGGATAGCCAACCAAAAACTGGAACTTTACTGAATATCAGTGAAAATCATACATGGACGCAGTTGGAAGCGTCGTTCCATGAAAGACAGGTGGTTCCTAGAAGTACAGAATGGCCGGTCTTAGCAATGTTCTTTACAGAGTGTTGATTACAGGAGATGCAGTACAGGCGGCTTGCACACTATTCCTGACTGGTCCTGAAACATGTGACTTATCCTCCAAGGTCTAATGCCCTATAGCTGGCGTACCCTTGAAGCTGTCTTTATATAGTACCTCCTCTGTTATCTTGAGTACCTCTTGCTTTATCTGATCGGCCTCTGTGGTATTCTGTGTCCTGGCTCGGTGCTTATGATGTTTCAGCTAAACGGATGATGACTCAGGAGGGGAACCTTTTCCTTGGATCCGGAACCCGGTTACAGGGCCTTTACCACCCTCTCCTAGTCGGCAGGCTTCAGGCCTGCACTCCTCTCACAGGCCCATAGCCTTGACTTTACTCAGACACAGGATCATCTCTGACTCCTCTTCCCACTGTCTGCCTACTTACTACTTCCTGACTGGGCCTTATATAAACTAGGGCTCCCTAGCTCCCTCTAGTGACTCAGAGCTGGAATAACACCCTAGCCGGCCTGCACATGCACGTTTCACAGTAACAGGAAAATACATAGTAGTACATTGACAAGATGTTCTATACCAACCTCCCCTTAAATACAGGGGGAACGACAACACCCAAGTGACCCTTCTGTAGTGACGGGGTATTACTCTCCCGTACACTACATCTACTCCACTGCAGCTCGTGCTTTGCACTTAGTGCTCACGTTGAGAATGTTTATGCCTTGCTTCAGGTGCATGCGAACCACTCACGTCTTGTTGTCAGCACATTGTCTGAAGAACTGCCACCCCAGGGAACTCCTTGGAGCTGATTTTGGTGAAGAGAGATTGCTGCGGTCCCTTACTGCGGTGGGCATTAGCAGGCATGCTGTCTAGTTAACGGATGCTCCGCTTTTGCACCCTGCTCCCTCTTTTACTG